>NC_045637.1:121072008-121372008 GCF_009829145.1 Chiroxiphia lanceolata | reverse complement strand
CAGGGTTTACATGCCCAAAAATATCTGTCTTCCAAACCTCTTGATTTTATTTTACCTTCAATTTTAACTCTAATCATTGCTACAAATGTAGATAAAACTATAACAAAAAATCAGTTGCATATGCTTTATTAAGTGAATCATGACTTAAAGCAGAACTTGATGAAAGCTTTCTGGATTCCACGGGATTACAATAGTTGTAAACAACGCTACTGGTTTTATTATGCCTCGATGCAGACATGCTTCAGTATTTTACAGACTCTCAATTTTAAAATGTAAATGGTACAGGATATTGATAAACCAATTAGCACTGATGCAAAGCAAATTCCTCTTTTATCTCAATTACAACATGACAACTTAATAGGTCAAGATAGTCTAACATCTGAGACAAGGGCAATTCAATAAAACAACTGCATCTTGATATGGTAATTAAGAGGAAATGTGAATCCATTACATTGTCTCGTGTACACGCACGTATGTAGGTGTTCCTTTTATTTCTTTAAGCATTTGATACCCTGTTACTGTTTTTATAGTGTATCAAATCTACATGAACACAGCTGAGCCCAGTAGATAAGTATCTACAATAGCTGTAGTTTTAACAGGCAAATTTTAAGGATGCAACTGCACAGAAAAATAATTCATGGAAAACCCTTAAGAGATACACAATTGCAAACACAGGACTTCTTTGTCTATAAATTTGCAAATTATTCAGATCTGGCTAAAAGAATTTATGAAAGCTTCAAATACTCTGATACAGAACTGGTATTTGCATGGACTCTATTGGAAAATAAAATCAAAAAGCCACAGCAAAATAAATAGGTTACAACTGGAAAGTAAAAATAATTTTGCTTGAATATGCTGTCACTTACAAGTTAGATGTATCACATGCTAGAAAAGAAATGGCAATCTTAGCATTGACAAGAATGCAGAGGAGCATCCTGCAGCTCTTTGACAAGCTAGGGGTTTTGGCAATCAGGACAAACTGCACTCAAAAAGTCGAAGAAAGGTAGATGTTCTGTTTTATGCTTTGATCTTAATTTGATACACATACTGTAGTACAGGTTTTGTTTTACAATATATTTTGGAACAATTTAACAAAGTAAGCAGAGCCAATGAGAGCCATATGGGAGTGTAATACTCTGAATAAACTGTACATTAGCTTAGAATACAAACAAAAACTTACCTCTGTATTATCTCTGCATGTTTACAATGCAAGACAAACATTATTGCATGCCGCACTACAGCAGAACAAATAAATTCTTAACTTCAGATGCAGAATGCAACAGCCAATACAAGAAAATATTCCCATTCTGAAAACCCCTACTTTATTAAATAATCCCTTTAGCTTGTTATTAACTTTATAAGACAACTTCTTGCAAAAGTTTATCCGTGCCATTTAATCATCATTGTCTCAGCAAAATCAACCATAATACATGAAAACTGTAAACATAGAAAAAATGCTTCAATCCCGTACAAAAATCAAACAAACCTGATTCCAAGATTCATAGTCTCAGCAGTTCCAATCATACTGATGGCCAAGAGCATGTTGTTGCAGATCTTTGCAGCCTGAAATGTCGTGAAACCATCAATTAGTTCACGCATTTTCGTAGACCTAACATGTAGGAATCATCTTTAACTAGGCTCAGGACAGTAGGATCAAATATATTTTGGCAGCTCTCTTCTAGAGGTAGCACCAGTAAGCACAGATCTATGGTAGTACAGTTAATGAAAGCTGCTCTATGGCTCCTTCAGAGATTAAGAAGTACTTTTTTTCTTCGTACAGAAGGTCAGTTAGTATACATAGAATGTAGGGGCTCTTTGTCCTTCAGAACATCCAGTAAATCTAAATTTAGAAGAAACAAAATTAAAATATCCTCCTCTAAGTAGTATAATCTCAACAAGTCAATGTGGATAAACACCAATCAGACTTTGGTACTAAGCTATACAACATACTGGACAAAAGGGCCATGAGGTTATTTTATAAACACAGAGTTAGAGACAAGTAAACAAGCAAACAAGTATGAAGTATGAGGATATATTATAATGCATTTAGTCCTGAAATAAAAGAGTAGATATCTGTAGAGAAAAAGCCAGAAAAACGTAAAACTGAGATAACAATTAACCCTTCAGAAAGCATTACCTGTCCAGTTCCAACCTCTCCACAGTAAATCACATTAGAACCCATGCATGTTAGCAACTCTTTGGCAGCATTAAATTCTTGTTCCACTCCACCAACCATGAAAGTAAGGTTTCCAGCTCGAGCAGCTCCAACACCTGAATCAAGACAACATTGGATTTAATACCATTATTAGAAAACCCAAAAACTTAAGTAGTTTGTCTTATCAGTAAGGGTCTGGTGATGCAATACAAACACTGCACTTATGATGAACATCTCAAATTCTGTGTAAAAGTAAGCCTATACTCTCAGTACTCAGAGGATCAGTGATCTTAATTCTCAAACATCTGATGGAGATAAAGCCACTATATCTTCCAGGCTCACTAGCGGATAAAGAAGTCACGAGACTTACATATAACTGGCAATGTCACTTTTTATAGTTTATATGAAGAAACAATCAACTCTTCCTGCAACTTTGCACTCCACAAAATTCACTGTATCTGAATTACTAAGTAAAATTTCTTTTTTGTCAAACTATTCTTCACAGACGACCATTGACAAACTACTGCTCAAAGTAATAGTGCTTTTATCTCTGCTTTTATCACCCTTTCTAAATCTATGCTAATTTTTATCAATGCTTCCTGATTTTCACATAATTGAACAGCTAAAAGACAGACATATAAAACCAAGTCTTCTGAATCTTTGCAGTTTGTTATGTTTCTATTCTGAAGCAAAATTCATCTTGAGAAACTTTAAGTTAGTTTCCTATAAACATAATGCACATACAGTGATGTAAAGAACTATGAAAAGACAATGTAAAAATTATTCATACACATATGCACACAAACACACTATTCCCAGTTTTATTCCCGTAGTCTGTTCTGTCTTTACCACAGTTCAGTAAGTAAACACCATAGTTCTTTGATTATACAGTTCTGATAAGCACAACTGCAGCAAATTTTTCATGTGATATTTATCAGCTCCATGAAATATTCTATTTCTTAAAAGAAGCCTAGTTCTAATATGAATTACTCATACATCCTTAACCTCCTCATCCCCAGCATTTAATAACAGCTAGAAAAATTTGGCCTAAACTGATGAACAAATCATCTTCCTCCCTAATTTTCACTTTTACAAGAAGCATAACCACTATAAATTTTCTGTGCTATGCATCAAACATGAACCTGTTAGGATGTACAGCTGCAGATAACAACCAACTTTCGAATTAAACACGTTCACTTAGGTACAGTGCTCTGAAGTGCTGCAACACAGCTAAAGAAGTGGTCAGTTTTGGACTTTGTTTACAACATCAAGGACAGTTACACTGCAGCTCCTCACACTGAATAATCTGATGAATTTTTATTTGCTTTTCAACAAAAATTTCATTTGATTCACTGTCTCTGTACAACTGCTCTCTGTGACTATGTCTAAAAATGCCTCTTTCGTTATCTGCCAACTGTTTATTTTCCCCATCCCACCTTTCAGCATATACCATCTTTTGAAATCACTACAGAATTTCAGACAAATTTTGTAGATTAAGGTCTCAAAAAGAGTAAATACCTACCAGTTATGCAAAAATAAACAACAGTAAAGATGCTTCCACTGATGAAGTACTTGCTCAACCTACATAAGAAGCTAGAATCACAGGACTTCTGGCGTTGGAAGGGACCTCTCAAGATCATGTGGTTCAACCCCCCTGCTCAAGGAGGGCCAGTTGAAGCACGTTGCCCAGGACCATGTCCAGTCTGCTTTTGAGTGTCTCCAAGGATGGAGACTCCACAGCTTCTCTAGGCAACCTTTTCCTGACTACCCTCTCAGCAAAAAAGTGGTTTTGTGTGTTTCAGATGGAATTTCTGTGTTTTAATTAATGTCCATTACCTCCTGTCCTATCAGTGTAGCTCCTTCTTCTTCAGTCTCTCCCATCAGCTTTTTATACACATTGATAGGATCCCCCCTGAGCCTACCCTTCATGTTTAACAGTCTCAGCTCTCTCAGACTCTCCTCATATGAAAGATAGCCCAGAGTTTTTGTCATCTTCATGGGCCATAGCTGGACTCACTCCAGGAAATCTGTGTCTTTCTGTTGGTAAGTCCAGAACTGGAGCATCCAGAAGAACTCAGTCGGACCCACAGCTTTAAAAAAACAATCAGTCTATATATAGAATACTGTCGAGGTACTGAAATATATACGGTGGTGAAGATCTTCCTGCCCAGGTTGAGAGACACCCTACTTGCAGCAATCCTTAAACTCACTTGAACAAGTCCTTTCCAGGCAACTCACAGGAACTGGGCCAAGAGCAAAGCACGGATTTAGAGCTAGCACAAACAGGTCATTGTTGTCTTCTTGGCTACCAGTTCACTGGTATGTACATGACCACAAAGATTGCTACATTAATAAACACAATGATTTTCATTCCATTCCTCTAGCTATTTTTATTCAAACCACATAATGGCCTTTACCACTAATCCTGTGATCTGACCTGCAGCAAATTAAGTAGACAATTTAAGTCAAAGCTTACAAACAAAATCCAGTACTATCCATCATAGGTCAATAGCCTTGTATCTAGATTACAGACTGCTAAATAGCTTCAGAGATTCATTTATTAGAGCAAAATTAATGCTGACAATAGTTTTCAGCTGGTTAATCTTCTGACAGCTGCACTCTCTCACTCGTTCAAATACATTTCAAGAAGAAAAAATAAATCAGTTAGGTAGAAAAAAAAGAGCAATTTGTTGTATAATGCAGAAGGCTTGGAAAATTCTTGTTTTGAAAACAAAAACCTGTTTACTTCATGGTAAATTTTATCATCTACAGTTCTTGCTAACTATCAACTATTTTATCAGAATTAAAGGAGCAATGCAGCAAATTTATAACACTGGCAATTAAAAAAAAATTGGCATGCCATCTAGGAGTACAAGAACTGTAACTTCATCTAAAAATAGAAATAAAAAAAAAAACATTATACAAAAATGCACAGCTTTATTTCACAATCACAGATTCCATACCAACAACACAAGCCAGTAAAGTATTATCAGCTTCTAACACCAAAGAGAGCAATGAAGATGCAGAGCAGCTAGTGCAACTAAAAAAAGCTAATGATTATTTTTCATATTTTGAGTTTTTTTAAGAAGTCTTACCATCTAACATAATGCTTTATGCTGTCGAGGTCAAAAGTCCTTCAGAATCTATCTGTTCCTTCTAAAATACAAAACCCCTCTTCAGATCCTCAGGGAATGATTTTCAGAGAAAATGTACCTGTGATTAGGATGCACTAAGATTTCTTCCTCCACTGCAAAGCAAGACTGATGGAGCCCATGGCTGCAGTCTTATACTTGCTTGGTTTCTCTAGAATAGTATCCCACACCTATGTGCAGAATCCTTTAAGGAGGTCACAGCAGCAGATCAACTCTAAGTCAGCTGGTCATAGAGTATCAGAGTTTGTCCCAAAGATATAAACTGACAGGAACAAGTTTGCTGATAAATATGATAACAGATCTAGCTACTGAGAGGGTATGCAAAAGAATTACTCTGGGAAAAAAAATATGGTGAGAAGTTATAGAGTAGCACTGCAGTATGGCATACCCACTAGGAGATTGGTTTTCCACTTGGGTACTAGAGGGTTTTGGATGAAGATCTGAAAAATTATTTTCTTTTATCAGAAGGGGTATATAAAGAACTGCTTTTCAAAGCCTCTTGTCACATCTGTCTGCATTACTTGTGAGGTAAGTTCAATCCAGGTGCTTCTCACTTTGATTGCTAATGGATTGCTCAGTGAACCTGATGCAGACCGGTTCCTAAGTTCACAATTTTTGACAAAAATGGGAATGGAGACTTGGGAGCCCTCATATGACAACAGCAGCTGGTCACGGCTATTCTCAGACAGTTTGAAGATGACGTCAAGTTTTAGCATCCAGACCAAGCAGCCAACTTTGGTAACACCCTGCCCTTCCATATTCACTTCTCTGTGCTTAACGCAACATTGTTGGAAAAAGTCTTGCAATTTGCCACTGATGTTTCCAGTTCCAAAAAAACCCCCCAAAAAGTCTTAGCTCTATAGCTATATCATTAACACTGCTTAGTTTCAATCAGTTTGATTATTAAGAGTACAATTTTCTAGAAAAAAGATGTTAATATAAAAGTGTTATATGAAAGTATCTGCTTTTGCTTTCAGTTTTATTACATTTCCGTAAGAAGAGCAGAGGGTGGATGAGTTAAAAAGAAGTGATATTGTCAGGCTACGCACTACAGCACCACCACAGCGGAGATGCCGAAAACAGTTACGCTGCTGAGAACACAACGCACCCAAGCATATCCCTGTGCCAAAATATTTAAACCACTGTTGAGTTGCACCTGCAGATAAAAAAATTTGTTGCTGACAAGGTTTGACACTGAAACGATGTGAATATAGCTGTTCAGAGACTCGAAAGGACAAGCAGGAGATGAGGGCTACAGCAGCAAGAAGCTTGGGCAAAAAAATCATCTATTTTGTTACCTTTCTGTACAACATTTAGTCTACTGAGCAATTTTAACAACTAATTTTGTGATCTAAACCAGATAAAAAACAAACAAGAAAAGCATTGCTAGAGTTTTAATTCTCTCTCCTGTTTTTGCACCCGCAAACATAAGAATTGAGGCTTTGCCTGTTACGCTTTGGGAAGTGCAAGGGAACACTGGTCTTTTATTCTGAGTTTTTTTGCAAAAATGCTGTTTAAGAGACTGCAGCTGCTTCAAACAAGCAGGTTCTTGTCATGTTTGCTCTCAGATAGGTTGAGCTTGAGAGGCTGCATCTGTGTACCTTGTGTATGTGTGTATTTTTAAGGACTAAGCAGATTTTTTTAAATACCTGCCAGCTCACACCAAATACTTTGTCTTTTGCAACTCAAGAAAAGTTAAACAAAGATACACGAGGAGAGATTAAGTGAAAAGGTTACTATTGTTTTGCTACATATATAAATCTAAAACCAATTAACAGGCATGTACAGGCAAAATCAGCTATAAATCCCTACTGGAAATAAAAGCAGAATATTTAAAACTATACTATAAATTTAAAATAACTATAAATAATATACTATAAATTTAAAATGAAGAAACTAGTTATTTTATAAAACACAAATAGGGTATCAATTTTTTCTACTTGCTTCATAGACAATGTCTGCCATCATCAATCTATTTCCAGGAAACAAGTAAATGGAATAGACTCAGAAAAAAACCCCACAGCACACCACCACTCCAACGGTTTGTGTTTCTCCCTATTATAAAAATCAGCATCAAAGCTAGACCTATGAAGCTATTCTCCTGCCATATAACTAAAACACAGTAAATCACTTAATTTGCTCAAAAGAACTTAAATGTTTTAACCAGCCTGCCATCAGTGGAGATAAAGAAGAGGGCCGATGGGACCGGGCTGCAATGTGAGCCGTCTTTAAAATGCAATTGTTCTAATCATTTTCTACAGATGCAGCCTCACAAGGGGCTGCTGTCACAGGGACCATTTACGACTTGTTATGGTGTCTCTATTGTTTACCGGGGACATTCGCTAAAAAGGCGACAGCTGGGACAGAAAGCTGCTCCTCAACGAACAATATAATCCCGTGAAAGTAATCAACAAATTTAAGGGTGTTAATTAACTTTACACTTTATCATGTTCAATTAGTTGTCCTTTCTCGAAAAGATTGCCGTGCACAATCGGTTTAGAGCGTGCCATGTTTGATTTGTAAGTGATCACTGTTTCTGTTTCGAAGTCCATGTCAGATGTTCTCTTGGGTTTTGGTGACACAGATGAATGGCTCCGCACATGTTAGGGGGTGATCTGGTTTAACATAAACCAGCATAACATAACCCCTTGTTAATGTATCGCTGGCCTTTCCAAAGCAAGAACAGAAATGCCCGCACCCGCGGACGCACACATAAACGCACCAAACCCCTGCAGCAGCATGACAGTCAACGAGTCAAAGTTTTGTTTTTGCTGAAACGCAAAGACACAAATAAATGGGCAATTTTTCATCATTATATCTCAAAGCAAGACTTGTCTTTTAGGGGCACGCTTGGGATCATTTCTTCCCAGCAAGATCCCTAGTTCTGCTGCATTATGCACTAATGCACAAGCGCCTCCTTACATTTTACATAACGCATACTGCCTTTTCTAATGGCAGCTGAGCAAACGCTGGGTAGATGCACAAAGTTCTTTTGTATATCAGATTCTGTGGTTTGTACTGCATTTATAATGCCAGGGATCCTAGAAGAAAGTTGAATTAATCTATCATTAAAATCTGCCATTTTCCCTTTAACGTACCATTCCTATTTGCTAATGGGACAAGGCAAAGCTCGTGATGAAGCGACAATATACTTGGAAGAGCCCCTTAATGGAAGTCACTGCTGTTTCTCTCTTCTGATAAATAGAGTTTTGCATCACCGTAGCTCATAAACTAGTGATGTTTGAGCAAAAATGGAAATGGAGGTTCAGGTCAGTGATTTGAAGATTTATACAACAAGTACTCAATATTAATCCAGACAAAAGCATATCTAAGGAATTAGAAGCATCTCTTCTACAGCATAATCAAATGACACCATTTGTGAGATTATGGCTGTACAAAGAAAAAAGTCTAGTGGACTTTTATTCTGCAGCAACAGGCAAATTAAATAAACATTATCATAATTATTTAAGCAATTACATTGTACATAAAAACAAACTGCAAAAAACCCACCGACGGAACAAAACAAAATAAAAATGCAAAGAAAGCTCAATGGAAAAGTTGTTAACTCTGAAAGCTAATAATGGATTAGGTTAAATATTTAAGAGGAAATTACAGACTATATCAGAAATAGCTGAAACCACAAAACAAAGCGGTAGAAAACACTAGTTTTCTGCTAGGAAGAAGATCTGCAGGGAGAAGGGAAGCGGTCGATAGATCCTTAAATTGGACGCAATAGCTGTTCTTCTATCCCAAGTTGGCAGCTGCTACATTTGCAGACCTAGTTCATTATTTACCCATAATGACCATCAAGCTCCAGTCAAAGTCAGATCACAACAACTGTCAGCAGCTCTTTTAATTAGCCTTGTTTGAATTCAGATAAATATCACAATGGCCCAGCTTCTGCTGAAAAAGCAACAGAAGATTGCAAGGAATAACCTGCTCTGACGTCCTAACAAACAGTTTTGTGAAAAAGTCTGGAGAAATGAAGTTTTTTTATTTTTTTAATTGAGGAAGGGACGGTGATGCGCACGTTTTCCCTCACATGATATTCATATTATGACCTACAATTCCGGTTTATGGGCAAATTTGTGCATCTCAAATGCCAACTCAAAGCATTACTCCACAATCTAAAAGGTAAACTTTAAGAGATGGTTTACAGGTATTAATTAAACCTCTAACCTCTGTGAAATTGTACATTTTAAAAAACTGAATCAGAATTAAGGAATGCACATATTAACAGGATTATCCTCTCTCCTAATTTATCTCCTTCTGTTTGTTTATCCTCAGGGAACATAATCTTCTGTTGCATCAAGCCACTCTCAATTCTCCTTGTGTCAGCAGCAGAATAATAATTCCCTCCTCCTCCTCCACCCCCTCTCCCACAAGCACTGGCAAGAATGAAGACGAGTGGATCAGACTGTTTGCATCAGCATTAATGCTCCATGTAGCTATTTTCCTATCAGTAGCAGAGACTGTAAGAAAGATGCAAGAGAGGTGTGCAATATGCTACCTGTTCTGGGCAGCCCAGCATGGGAGGGAGTAATTAAGCAGATTTTGCCTCCTAGAATAATATGAAGGCAGAAGATGCAGCCAGAGACTGCTTTAAGAGCCTTTCTTCAGCACTTCACTTGCTGTCACAGTTGGGTCCCTATTTTGCTAGGTGCTGTCCAAAGACAAAAGCCAGTACCAAACTCTCCAGTCTCCAGCCAATCTGAGAAGTGCTGCCATACATGCAAGGATCCTCTGGGGCCTTAAAGAGAACATACTTAGGGATTTACATGAATCATAAGGATATATGCATATAAACAATAAATTACATACATGTGTTATAGCAGCAGAGGATATCCCTTTTGGGAACAGAAAAAATGACGTAAACATCACCAGGAACCGAAGGTAGAAAGTAGTGTAGGGGGAAGGATAAACTATTGATTAAACAAAATAGGCAAAATGGTCCTGAGAAGCTTTATGTTTTTAAAGGAGCCCTGAGTGGAATTGTATACAGATTAGTACTTGAACTTGGCCATGGATGGCAGAAAAAAAATCTTCAATTTGACTCAGATATATTATATTAGGACACCAAAACACAGAAAAGAATATGCCCTCTCAATAAATCATGCAAAAACTGAGTAGAAACTGTTGTTGAGGCAGTTTAATATGAGGGGAATGCATGAGGAAAATTTTACGAGATGGTATTAAGTAGCAACTGATGCCTCCAAAGGATCAGCCAAAGAAAATAAGTTGCAAAAGGCAAATACACACATAAGATAGTTTAACTTTTTCAAAAGAAGTACAAGCTGAAAGGCCTGATGAAATTGTCCTGTCTGCAGCAGTTTTTTAAAAGCATTACATTTAATTCTAGTAATTATAATGACAAAGAGAAACATCAAAACACCTGAAAACTTAGCAAGTAAAAAGGTTAACAGCACTGCAATAAAAAAGGAAATAAAGTACGACGGATTAACTTATTTGCTTATTTTTATTACCCAAAACATTGTATCAAACCACTTAAAATATTAAATGTTAATATTAATAAATATTAAAGCTTAACAACAATTGCAAGTATCTACAGTTGTGAACAGCAAAACTACCTGCACAGAGCTTAGCTCTGTTCAACACAAGTATTTAATTTTTTTATCTGAACATTAGCAAGAAGGCTGGACAGCCAGTGAAGAAAAGGAGCAATACATTCCATATACGCATGATACCGAAATTTCGAAGCAGACTTCAGACAATCCAAATGTAGAGCACAACTCTAAGCTGTCTGGTTAAAGAGGCTCTGAGCAAGGACAGCATCAAATACACCCAAAACATCAAATACAAGAGAAACAGAGAAAATGACCCATCATCTTCTTGCCCAGCAATACTGTTTGAACTCTTGTCTTTCAGGGGAAGTCCAAAAATTAAACACAACCATGCACGCACTTGCTCCTCTATGTGGGCCAGTGTTAACTCTCCACAAAACTAGAATTCAGCAGAAACAATTCTCATCTTGACCAATGAGACTTCAAGTTCTAGAAATAAAACTTCATCCCAATCACATAGTGCAGATTCAAGAATAATTTTTGTCTGATATTGGAAAGGTGAGAGAGCTGCAAATCTAACATCATCCCAAACTCACTTTCTTCAAAAGCTTCCACTCTGTGCAGAAGATTAGCAACCAGAAAATAGACTAGTACAGGACTACAGAAGGAAAAGCTCAAAGGGATGAACATTTATAATGTTAGAAAAAGAGAAGGTAAAATCCTAGAAGAGCTATTCTTACAGTTATAATCTTATAGCTGTTCTAACTCAGATTCACAAACAATACCAAAATGAACAACATCAAGCCTTCAGCTTAATGTTTGTGTGGAATACCAAAAGCCACAAACAGATCCAAGAGTCCACCTTGTCATCACAGCTTTTCACCTCAGCAGTTTTGACTGAGCAACATACCTGAAAATGCACGACCAACAAAACCAGATGCATGGCTAGTCCTGATGAGCTCTTTAAACTACAAAAAGCAGTTAGCCATAAGCCACCATGTTTGCCTGTTTTGCTAGTTGGACTTGAATGTCTCTGTCTGGAGAGTATAAAATACTCACACATTCTACCATGACTCCACAGCAAAATGCAATTATCTTCACAGCATTGTGGAATAGATACATCAAAGCTGAAATTCTTTTATTATATCAGAAAAACAAGAACCTTTGAAGAAAAAACAAACCAGGGATATTTAATATTATTGTTTACATATTTCCCCAATATTAGTACAATTGTAACAAGATATCAATCCCCTTATACAAAACCAAAATACTTTAAATACTTTAGTACTTTACAGTTTTCTTTACCATGTTATGCTCCTATAGGCCCCAAAAAGCTACAGAACATCGCAGCATGTTTTTTTTCCTGAATAATGAAAGCACTAAGCACATTACTAAAAAAGAAAATATATCACAATGATGTGTGATATGCATTTAAACTGCATTGCTCAACAGGTATGGGTTCAAGTTATTAAACCTCTTAATAAAAGGTTTGCTTCTTAAAAAGTCAGCTGCAGAAGCAGGTAAATTCCTATTCATGCATTCATTAGTCCTTTCATGTCATATAAGAAAGTAAAAAGACAGTAAACACAGAAGAATAAAACAAAAAGCATTTAAATGGGGTGTATAACATAGCATACCTATTCCTAAGCTTTTCTGGTTTATCTAAGAGCTGAACATGTAGCAATGTCACACCCCAATCCAATCAGTAGCAGCATATTTACATTGACAACATTTAAAAAATATCTAGTATCTAATAGCATGAATCTAACAAAATTTTCAAACAGAAACAGAAATTTATAGCCAGAAAGAAGTGTCAGGTAGGTAATTTTAAAAGAAATCAATCTTCAGTAATTTCTTCTGGAGAGCTGCTTAGCTGCAAGTTTTAATTTTACCCGGTTTGGGTACAGTCTATGAAAGGACAACTGACAGAGCCTTACTAACTGAAATTGGGAAGAAATGCATAAATAATAGGACTGCAGACGGCCTTGAACATTTCTGAATGAACTTTTGAACCTTGTCTCTTCAAGATGGTGTGAGACCAAGAATTTTCTTGACATTCTGAACCATCATCGGAGTGCATTCCTTCAGATATGTCTGTCCTTTCTGCAAGCACTTTGGCATTGAATGTTGCCTCTGGATACAGTGAACAGCCCACACAGTCTTCTTTTTCAGCTTCTCCTTTAAAAGATATGCTTATTTTAAAACATGCCTAACTCTGTATCTACAAAGTAATAAATCACTTTCTGCTGCCTAATTTCAGCATATTCACAGTTAATTCTCAAAGCTTTCAGGCACTGAAAGGCAAAGCAGTATAATAATGCAAGATGACAACAACTGCTAGAAAAACAGTCTAAACTGGAAAAATACAGAGCTTCCATTTAAGGAATCCCTTTGTTATAAGGCCTTTCCCAGTTTTATTTCCTGTTTAGGAATCCTCCACACATAATTCTATTATTACTTCTCTGTGAAACAGATAGTATATCTCTTTCAGAGAACTAGATTTAGCATTGCCCTCCAGTCTAAAATGCAATGTACTTTTCAGTGTTCTCAAGTGTACTTGATGCCACTTATACAATGTGTTCAAACCCTTGTAATTTAATCAAGTCATATTTCTTTATGTATGAGCTAATTCTAAGTTTAATATGGATATATTTTTAAAAGAGATACTATTTTTATTATTACTTTTATTGTTTCAGGATGAGCCAATATGCAATCCTATGGTTTGAATTTGCAAATCTTTACATGCTGCAAATCAAATTTCATGAAACAAAACACATTTTCATATTTAACTGTACTGAATGACAACTTAAGGAGAACTACTATAAAATTCGTGTACCTCTTTTCTCCCTGTCACCTGTAACTATTCTAACACTGTAACTTAGGCAATTTTCCACAAACCCAATTTTACCGTTTTTCTTTAATGTAAAGGTATCGGAAGCCAGAACTTCCCCTGGCTTTGCATTTAAAAAAACGAGAAAAGAGAAAGACTGCATTTTGCCTATGAACAGAATCAAGAGGGTAACAAAGTTAATTATTTCTCATAATCAGTAATTATGATTAGATAAGAGAGTCTTTGGTAATGAACTGCTCTAATGATGGAGGACCTCCATCCTAAGAAATATAATAGTACATTAACATAACTGTGTATGCAAAGTACATAGAACCGCTGCCACAGTTAACTTGTCATTGAATGATTAAATAGGAATTCATAATTAGAAAAATCCACAGTGTAATTTATTGGCCTTCTCGACAGTTCTGGTTCATTAGAAGTTGATTACCAAACAGTGACCTCTAGCGGCCTACAGCTTTTTCATGTTATCCTGGTTCTCCTGGCAGTTTTACCAGTTATTTAGCCTTAAAAAAAAACACAACAGTTTGAGGAATTTAAAATGTTTCCCTTCATAATTCCCCTTTTTAAACTTCTCTTAAAATACAAAGCGTGCTAATTGCTTCAGAAAATGGTTTCCCTTTCTGTGACCACTTATATAAATGTATAAAAATGTACATCTACATGAAACCCCCCCCTTCTCAGTTTCAAAGTTAATACCGAGGTTAACACGGTTCTCAGGCTAATTAATATTTCTATACTAATTATACATAACATCTTATAGAAAAACATATAGTATATTAAAATAAATAACTTTTCCAGTGTCAGTGATGAAGACCTTGAGAAGCTCATACTTCAAGTTACCCTTCGTGCCCTAAGGTGAAGTGCCTCTAAGCATTGCCTTTAAACGACAGTCACTTTTGCACTAAAACAAATTACACTGGCTCAAATGGAGGAGGCAGAGGACAGGGAGGGAGAAAACTACTGGATTCTCTGATCCAGGTAGGAGGAAAAAAGCCCAACATTTCATAGTACTTGCTGGACACATGCCTTGCAATACTTTTGGCTCAAATTTAATTCAAAAGAAAGCAACTTAAAATTAAGTAAGATTTGCATTTAACCGCAAAATCTTTTAAGCATTAGAGAGTGGAATTTCCTGTCATTCGACTTAGTTAATCCACTGTTAGACTATTTAGACAGTGTTCTATTTTAAAACTTTCCATTATGATATACTTTTTCTTGCACTAGGACAGTGTCTAATTTTTTTTGAAAGTATGAATGTTTCTGACAGGAAGTAGCACATCTGAAACTAATACAGAAGCCTCTGAAACACAGCATTAAATAAAAATCCATACTCAATGAATACAAGCAATTCAGACTTCAGTTGTTTTCATTTTACATCTTGCTGTTTTTCCAACACTAACACTGTAGAAATGATGCACATGTATTTTTCTTCACTTTTGTCTATCATGAAACCGGCTACAAAAATTACCTCCCCTTTTTTGGACAGAAGCTGGAAAATAAACCACACAGCTTTGTTTCATACATAAACAGATTTTTCAGAGTAAACTATTCCAGTTTCCCAAATGGGGAGACGTCCATCATCCTTGTATGCTGGAAACAGCTTTAACAATTGCTATAAACAGAGAACTGGATAGCTACAGGATAGAGATCTCCACCCTGATTTTCATGTGTGTGTGCAGATGTGTGCATGCACACACACAGGATTCTAGCTGTTTGTGGCGATGATTTAATATAGTGACTGGATAATGAGCTGTGCTCCCTGCAGCAAGTGAATCACCATTTAATGCTATTATCAACAGTTCATGACCCACCGGCATGAAATGTCAACCTGATTAATCTGAACACTACTGACCTCAAAGAGGAAAAGCTACCTTATTGTCAGAATTTAATATATAATAAAACCATACACAGAATATAAATACCTGATCAAGCAAGGCTATTAACAGCAAATCTACTTTATTTTGCTCTATTGTTTCTTTTAAATTTGCTCGGGCACAAATTAAAAAGAAAAAAAACCCACTTTTTGTCTAGTCAAGCAGGAAGGAATCCATTAGGACCTATTATTTTGATGTACAGTGAAACATTTCAAAATGGCTGTCCAAATACAAACCCCAGGTTGATACAAATAAGAAAAAAAATTAGCATATGCTAATGTAGGACTTGCTACTGTCAATTCATATCAGGAAATGATCAGAAATTTTTCTTGCTTTTCTAAGGTCAATGAGGCAATAAAAATACCAAGTTGTAAATAGGAAACAGTTTATATGAGTGATGCTGCATAGGTCATAGAAGAAAGCTACCTTAGCTTTGTAAGATGAATACACTTCAAGAAGATTAGAAACTTGTGGCAGTTACATTCATGATTATAATGGCAAATCCCTCACATTTTATTACATTTACAGTGAAGAATTTTTTCGTTTGCAATTCAGTATCATGACAGATCCCTACTCAACACAATTTTTATAATTTTTTTCTATTTTCCATGGAGAATAAACCATGAACACATGAAAAAAGACACCCTTTACCAGTCACAATGAGGTTAGTACAATCTTGCTGTATCATCTCCATATCTTTGTTTCATTTAAGCCATCTAGAAGCTTTATTAAAAGATGCAAAACTTTTCAGGATTCTCTACATCACAGTATATAAATAACTCAGACTGAATTTGGTGGGACTACATAGCATTTATCTGTCAAGTTATATTATCTCACACAAGCATAGTAACTCCTAGGGTGTATTGTTAAAACATAGTACAATTACTTTTAAAATGAAAACCATAGTGGTTTCACCCCTCACTTTTTATTGTTATCACCTAATACTGAAAGGGCTAAGGGATTTTCAGGACAAAGGACTGGAAAATAACTGAGTGAAATCCCCAAAACTGCCCACAAGTGAATGGAATGACCATGGGTGGGACGAGAATGAACACTCCAAGTATTGACTTATAACCACTTGCAGCCAAGGAAAGAGGAACATGTCAAAGTGCCTTGACTAAAACTTGGACAAAACATGAACCCTGATGTCTGAATTCCCAGTTCTGAGCTCTGCTGGAAATATAAAGAACGAATAAAGGAATTCTGGACACTTAGGCAGGAAAGTAATTCATGCTGCCAGCACAGACACAAGTTTAAGCTTTGCTTTTCCATTCAGAAACCAAACAGTTCTTGTATGTCAATTGACTAATAAACATCGGCTTGTTTTGCAAAGGCTGGAAATACTGCTGGCTGCAGTGTGCCCAAATTGGTATCTGACAGCCATTTATTTAAAATCTCTTCTGCATCTCTCCTCTGAACTTAGAAGGAAAGAGGGGTTTGCCATACAGTACAGCACAAACTGTACACCTGTCTGCTAGGATGCCCAAAATGTTTTCTGTTATCCGCAACTAATGACCACCTTCAGAATCCTGGTGCTCTTTTACTCCATTGCAGACTAGCTCACCCAAGAGTCTTGCAGTTAGATCGCATCTTCTGCTCTGAAAAAGCTATGCAGCCCTCTCCTATTACCCAAGGCTGCTTTGCCTTTGAGATTCCTCACTGTACACTCATTCTATGAGCTCTTTTAGAGACCATGTTTGCCATATACGTTCATGTTCTGTTAAAGTAAACACCATTTCACCACTTTTGTTTCCTGGAGAGGAAGAGGAACAAGGGAGTGGGGACTTGTTCTTCCCCTTTCCAAACAGCTCCTTGACATAACCGAAGTTGACCAATAGAGCAGTCCACTCAGACTAAGATAACAACTCTCCATGGTTCTGACTGTGCTGAGTGGGTGCTACAAGTCACATTAACTGGCAGCTTCTGCATAAAACAGGGTGTCAAAGATACAACATGTATTAAATAATAGTTTAACCAGAATTTCCATATTGGACAGATTCCAAAACCATCTCAGAAATATTTTGATGGTGGTGATGGCTTATCACAAGAGTGGCAACATGGAAGACAGCACTGATGAACTTAAGAGAAGAAAGGGACCTGCCACTCTTGCCTAAAGGCAGGCAAATGACAACCAAACAAATAAAATTTTCCAAATCCTGTGTAGTTCAGTCCATTCTATTTACCTGCTATGTTGTTTTGTTTGGCTTTCACTCTTCCTCATTATAAGGAGCACGTAAGAGAACAAAACAACCAAAATACAACAGAAAATTTTTACTTGCAACTCAAGCGCTGTAAATAAACTCAGTAAAATTGCAGGTATTAACTCGAGAGTGGAGGTGCATGTAGTAATCAAGCAAAGATATAACTATGGTTTACAAGGTGGAGAGGCAAGGATGCAGGACAGAACTGAATCCTGTCTAGGAATATCACTGAAAGGAAGGACTAAAAATTAAGCAGAAGCTACATGATTCATATATTGGAAGGAAAGAAGCAGTCATCATTGAAAGCAAACAATTTTCTCACCGTGAATCACATTTATTTTGTATTTTCAAAATTTTTGATTTAGAAAAATCAGACTGCATTAGAAATGCACTGAGACATATGCACTGAAGAGATGTAATTATGGTTAATATTGAAGAAAGAAGACAGAGAATAGTCCAAACCCTGCCATTTTCAAGTATTCTCTAGAATATTTTGGCATGCATGTAATTGGTTCAATAGATTCAGACTGTTTTTTCCTCCTCACTCACAAAAAATAATGAGAAAGTAAGGATCTGGAATAAAGAAAGTAATTTGGCTTTCTACTGTGTTTATAGTTATCTATAAAAAGCTCAAGATCATTCTGAAATGTTAGTAAAAGATAAAACAGTGGCTAGAATAATTTTTTAAAGTATGCTTTTAAAAGCTCTTAAGTGAAAAGAAAAATATATTTGCCTTCATAGGGAGATAACATTACAGTTTCAAATTAACTTTTTAAGTACTCAGGAACGTAGATGAAGAAAGAACAGCACCTGTTTGACATAAACACAGAAAATAAGGTTTTTAAGAGGTTATTCTGCAATCTTTCTGTGCTTACTCTTGTCTTATAGTACGTAATTAGGAAGCATGTTTTATTTTTTTGCCTCAAAATCTAACCCAATCAGAGATTTGGGCTTTTATTCATAAAGAATTATAGGAAAAAGGGGAAGAATAAGTGAACTACAGCAATTTATTTCCGAATACAGACTTAATTCCAATAAACACTCTTGAACACCAAAGGTTTCCTAATTTTTGTTTGTGCCTCTTCTCTTAGAATAAAGGGGGGATCATGTACCTGAAGTATGTCTCTGGCTCTTGCTATATGTGTTATTCATCAACATACTACAGTTCAGTGGGGACTTTAGTAAGAAAAATAGATAAAAGCAGTCAGCTTAGTACTCAATATAAACTTTTTTGGCTACACATCCAGACTCTCAGCAGGAAGTCAATCTGTGCTCCCTGTACTGAGAAACCTCAAAAAAGCAGCTTTAATGACACCTGCATCTCCCTTTTCCTGGAAAGCAGGTGAAAGAAGGAAGAGAGAAGACAGTTGTTTATTTAATTCTATGAAATTTTAAATAAGTAACTGCTCCAAATTTGAATTTAATATTCAAAATTGCCTAAGAAATCAAATGCCTGAACCAGTTACTGAGCAATTGGCATAAAAGTAAAGCCTCCACACCAGAAATTACTAAAACTGGCACAGACTATACACAGACAGTAATCAGATCTGCTAAACATAGCCTAACATTATACTCTTATCAGGGAAGGCAATCATACCTGCTACAACATTTGATAGATCAGCTCCTTAATCACTTTTGGCTAAACATATAAGGTGCACTTTGGCATTACAACAATTCATTTTGCTGTGTGTAGAGTACAGTTTTTCCTTGTCTCTGAGCAGCCCCTATACATGTGTATCAAGTACATCTCCTCACTCTCTTTGTGCAAAATACACACACACATACAAAAACGAAAGGAAGGTGATCAGAATCATCTATAGGAAGCAAAGATACATAATTTACTTTTAAAAAGACTGTTTTCCATCCTGTGTCAGGGGTTAGCTAGAATTCAACATAGGAAACAGTAAAATGATTATGTAAGCATCTAGAAATGTTGCCAAATTTCCCTTCTTGAGGTAGCTGTTCAATGTTTTGAATAGAAATTTGCACTATTATGTCAGAAGAGACTGGTCTATCAATGGTCAATAATATTATATTTAAATTCATTAAAAAGAACTTTAAATGACAAGTTGATGTCCTAAAAAGGACACTTCTCGAATGAGATAAAAGTGCACTCAGCAGGTTTCTGCTTATTTAGCTTATGCACTTTAAAGGGATTATTTACACATCAGACTTCAAATATTTGCCCACTCCAAAACAATACATGTAACAAAACCAAACAAAAATCAGGGAGGCAAGGGAAGACAGTTTTGTTGCGTATGTTCTCTACAAGCCTATTTTTTTTAATCTGATGGACACAAACTAGTGATTCTCTCATTCATCACTGCTGTTTGAACAGAAATGCTTTGAGGTTCCCATTCTACCAGTCAAATCTTGTGACTTCCACGTTGCAGCATCACAGGACTGAACAAAATTTATAACTTATTTCAGTCTTCTTTGACGAATCCATATAAAAATTAATTAAAAGGTTTAATAGCATTATTCTACTTCTTTCAAAGTGGAACTTTCTGTACATTACTTATCACATGCTAAGCATTTATTACAGCCAATAAGAAAAAAATACAAGTAAAAATGTCTAAAGACTATAAAACAATCAAAGTGGCCTTTATTTTGACAATTTCTCTTACTCATTTTACATTCATACAGAGTACTTTTCAAAGAAAGAACCCTTTCTGGACAGTGCCTGAGGTGGTATTAAAATGCTCTTGGTTAAAAAAAACTAAATGTACCCATACCTCCAAACAGTGCGGTTTTTGTTCTTATTTTAACAGTCCATCTCTCCTTGAGACAAAATGGAACTGATGCATCCTGTCACAGAACAAGATGGATTAAACAGATATATTACAATAGGACATTATACAGCTGATTCCAGACAGTGCCGTAGGGGCACCAGCCTGTTAAGCCGAGGGTGCAGTAGTTAAGGTGCAAATGTGGTCTGCTTACAGAGAAAAGGAATCGGCACCCAGCATTAAGTTAGTATGCTAGAGTAGACTCAAAGACTGGATGAATCGGATGCTTCATGAGGCTGTTTCACACTGCTTTCACCAATACACTCTGTGCACAAGAAAGCCCTTCTGGCTACCAAGCTACTCAGCTGGGTAGGACATCGCTCTTCATCAAAAAAAGACTTCAGCCTGACTGAAGCCTGGGTGCAAAAGTCCAGGCAGCAAATGCCAGCTCCCCCGCAGAGATATGAACTATTAAATTAGAGGAGTCTGAGAGGGGTAAGAGAATCTTCAAATTATGAAGTAGGTAGGGAAGAGTCTACAGCCAGATTCTTCTAACTTGAAAATGGTAACAGAGCATGACTACAGCAGAATTAGCAATGACTGTTAAAGGTATACAAGCTTTCAGAAATCAAAGGTAGGGACTAGATAAAGGTTGTGATAAGGGCGATAAGAGACAGGACTAATCAAGTGAGGAAGGTAGAAATCTGGTAGTAAAATTTAAAATGAAAGAGAGTAGGTTTATATTGGATATTAAAAAGAAATTCTTTATTGTGAGGGTGGTGAGGCACTGGAACAGGTTGCCCAGAGAAGCTGTGGCCTCCCTATCCCTGGAAATGTTCAAGGGCAGGTTGGATGGGGCTTTGAGCAACCTGATGCACTGGAGTATGTCCCTGCCCATGTCAGATGGCTTGGAACTAGATCATTTTTAAGGTCCTTTCCAACTCACACCATTCTGTAGTCCTGTAATTATTCTGTAATTGACTGATTGGGTTTACAAAGGCTGAATGCTACTTGCCAGAAAGAAAGGGAACACAGTAAGAAGGATGGGTCTAATGTTCAGTTTTGACATAAAATTTTTCAGAAAAAAAAAGTAAAAGTTAGGGCTCCTGATTTGGAACTCGACTAGTTGAAACTAGCAACTTAAAGGTTGCTCCCAATCCAAATCATTCTATGATTTGACAGCAGTCTATGGATGACTAACTGCAGGAACAATCCAGAAACTGATACTTGAAGAACTGCAGAAAACAGGTCTCTCCTTCAGCCTTCCCAAAATTAATACATTTGGTAAAGCAATAAGATCCTTAAGAAATTAGGATGCCTAGGGTACCATATCCAATAAAAATCTACTTTTAGTTCCTTCAGTTTCGGGCCAGGGTTTGCATATATCAAAAAAAGGGAATATCTAAATCAGTAGCCTGTATGTTAGACAGTAGGCATCTACTAGTTTTGACTATGTCACCTTGTAAACAGGGCAAAGTAACATCAATGAGGACAGAAAGAGTAAGTGGATGAGAGTACATAACTCCTGTTAGTGATTTTATTACTGTCTTGGGAGTGGAACAACCTGGATTTTCAACCTCTGGTGAACAGGAACTTTTCCCAAGTTCAGAAGGGCATACAGAGTTTAAATTCAACAGCTTAATGCTTAAGTGGCTGAGGCTCAGAGATGTTAGGACCAAGCAACTTGGAACAAGAAGGCAATAGATCTAATTTTTCACATAATTTCTTAGAGGATAACAAAGGATGAGATTTCCAGCATGATGCGTACTCTTTTCCTTCCTACACAGAATATTTATGCACGCTAATCAAATAAAATAGTTGTTGCCTCCATTGTTACTAATGCTTTCCTTTACAGTGTATTTCCATAAACTGCTCCATGTAACTGAACCTGCTAAATCTAGAATACAGTAATATTAGTACCGTTGGAAGGGGCACAGGGAAAAAAGCTCTAGTATTTTGTCTTGTGAAAGTAATAAGCACATAAAATGTATTTCTGTCACTGACTGGGCATGTTGGTTAGATGCAGAAATACTGGTATTGAAACTAAACCTGTAGAAACTAATATCAAGTAATAAATTTCCAAACAAAATGCTGGAGAACAGGTTAGTCCTGTCCTTGTTAGAGGATGGCAAAAGCTTTCAGAAGGTTCGCTCTCAGCGGTAAAGCAGCAGCTATTTAAAAGAAGCAGGTTTCTGCAGCATCTTAACAACTCTCACTGGTGACTTGTTACATCTTACCACTGGTCCCTGCAGGTCCTGTACCCTGACAGGCAGAATGAAAAGATTCTCTAACGGGGCCACTGGCTGTCAGAAGCCACCAGCTGGCCTGCCAGGGCTTTGCAATTGCAGAGGCCAGCTGACAGTCTGGGTGTTGCTGACCATGCTGAGAAACGTGCCACCCAGCTGCTGTGTGGTCACGTCCATCTGGAGATCTCCAGCCAGACAAATCTCTGGGCCTGTCAGATCTCTTCAGCAAGCCTTGTTATGCAAATTCAATTACTCAAGTGTGCCCTATTACTGCTGGCTAACTGCTCCTAGAACCAATCTCACACTGACAGTCAGCTCACATTTTTACCCACCGAAAGTACCTCATTTATTCTTGCTCAACTATTCCCTTGTATCATTAAGGCAGAACAGACAGAGTCCATAGTACTGTAACCTCTCTGCAGTGGGTTACTATTCCTTGCAAAGAGCTTAGAGAGAAATTAATTTAAAAACATACAGTATCTAATCAAACATGAGTTAAAGCCACACTATCTACATACTTTACCACTAGAAATGGGAATTATAAAACTTTGATAGAATGCTAGCTCATCTAGCTCATCATTTTAAAAGGCAAACAAATAAATATGTTACAGAATATTCTAGAAAGCAGCGAATTCCATTTGAGGTATTTGCTTTAACACGGGGGTACAGGTTATGAAAAGCAAGATTTCTTATTTTAACTAGCACACTGGTATTTCAATTTCTTCAACTAGCACGCCTGCTGCAGAAATAACCACTTACTTCTCTCATATTTATTTACTGAATTTAATTTAGATGTAGTCTGAGCTATTAGACTGATGCAGAGATATGAAAGATTTCACTTAGAGACCTCATTATGTAAGCACAAAAATGTAAAACAGAAAAGTCTTATGAAGATTTAGAAAGCAAAAGTTAAGTATCATATTGTTGATTTGCTCAGTATATAAATAAAACTTTCTGCTCAAAATATCATTGTGAAACTGCATGCCTTCATTCTGAAAAGTTATTCAAAGAAATATTCAAGTTATTCATAAGAAACATTAGCAGATAAAACACTGTTAGCTAGAACAAACTAGTGTAAGTATCTGTATCTAGCATTTAAGACAAAATATTTGTGTTTCTCAAACTGAAATATTGTTAGTGAACAAGAATACCAGACAGGTTTTCTAAAACAAAGAATGCAACTATAGTAACTACAAGGCTACTGCGTGGTCCCTTAGCTAGATCAAAATTCAGTGTGTTTTACAACCAGTTCAGCTCTCGGGACAGATGATAACAAATCAAGCCAAGTTTCTCTAACCTTGTTCTCTTTCCCGTCATAGGAATGAAGTTGCCTTTCTAAGTGTTGATTCATCTTTTCAACATCTTTTATGGTGAGTTTTGGTAAAGTTAGAAGGACTGGGAGGAGATTTACTTCAAAACCCCTCAAAAGCTTTTCTCTTCCAAAGTAACTGCTAAACAAATTTACAAAAACATCAGTGTTGGAAGGCTGTGAGGAAAAATACTAATACTAATCGTAAGACTGTGAGTTGATTAATGCCTAGGAATCTAAGCTTTTGTGAAGGAAGATGTGAGTCAAACTTTGGGAGAAACTGGAAAAATGGCACAGCACACCGTGCTGGCAGAACACTTGGCATAAGCAAGGGAGATGGGAAGAGGTATTTGAGAGAGCGGTATTGTTAAGTTTTGAAAGGGGAAGATATGTGATGCAGACTGAGATCAGAAACCAGGAAAACGATTCCAGGAACACATTTACAGCAGACTGCAAGAAATGAAGACTTAGGTGAAAGATAATAGCCGGGAGACAAAGGATCATGAGACGCCAAGGAGAAATTAAAATATGCTATTTGCCAAGGCCTGAGATAACTGGGTCACGGACTGTGATCGTGTCGACAGTATGGGAAGAGTCTCAAACAAATCTAAGTGAAACATCTGCAATATTTAAAACAGATCCAATTTCTTGGAAAAAGAGGAGCAAAAGTCAAATATGATAGTAGGACTGGAGCGTGAAAGAGAAAAGTATTAGTGATGGGGAAGAACATGGTTGACCACTATAAGATGGTAAAATGGTGGGAGTATGCAAGTACACCAGAAAATGGATGTTGGAATTCATGACAAAAATGTTACAAACAGAAAAAGTAAATTTGAAAGAGCCTCAAGTTTATTTTTCAATTTTTATAAAGGTACACAAATCCAATTAAGCAGGGTAACTTAAGGAAAAACTTAACAGCCTTACTACTGAAGGATCTTAACAAATGGCGTAAACAACCTCACAGAAGTCAGAAAGATAATCACTCCCAAATAAAATTATTTTTGTTGAATTGGGAAGGGGTAGATGGGAAAAAGAACAAAAAAAAAGTATAATGAAAATGCACACTATTGGTACATCTGGTTTTGATTTAGGAGCATGGCTTTTCAAGGAGCTTTAAGAGCCTCATTCCTAATGAAGCCAAAGATACTCTGGGAAAGTTCTGTTTCCTTGAAGCAGTCCTGAATTACACCTTCCAGACAAAATAATACGGGCAGTTCAGACGACACCACACTTAACCTATTGGTATCTGGCAAACCCAAGTCAAATTTGCTACAAAATTTCTCAAACAATAATGCAAATATTATTGTCAGAGCCAGACTATTCTTCTCTATTTATGTGCCATTAACACTTATTTATTACAAATCAAGTACAACTATAGAAATGGAAGTTAAAGAAGAAATACTGCCCCATGTTCCATTGGCAAAAAAGACATGAACAGATAAATCCAAAGACAAGTATTTCAACAAAATGAAGAAAGTCTAACATCAGCTAACTCGGTGACTTGAGACATACTTTCAAGATGACAGGATTCCACCACTTGGTATTATCCAGTATTGAGCCACCCTATCAACTATTAATTTCACTTTCTATATTCCTTAGCTGCAGAATTGACAGCAAAGCTCCTAACAGTTCTTTTTCTTGATAAGAAAAAAGATATAACTACTTCCCACCAAGAAAATTAATAGAGACAGACATTGCAGAAATAGTTCCTTTTGTTGATTCTATTATCCCAATCTCTTGATCCCTTTCAGAAGTAAGAAGTGCACTCACTGCATAAGTATTTCTAGACCAAGCTATAAAAGAACTGTAGTTTTCCTTCAAAAATGCCGAAGAATCAGAAAGTCTGTTCATGCAATTCTCATAGCAAGTTTTATGCCTGTGTTATTCAGGATTCTGCACCGATGTTTTGTATGAAACATCAACTTTAAAGCTGACATGGTTCTCATTAAAACTGATTAAACAACTTAGTCTCCCCTACGCATATGCTCAAAAGTTCCAGAGGTAAGAGTTCTTTTTTTTCCAATCTGAAATGCTGAAACCCTACATGAGAATAACATGAAAATTATTTATTCTTAACCTCTGTCATTTCTAAGGTGCCCAATGCAGTGATGTATGAAAATGTACATGTCTCCTAGATTTTTGTTTAATTGTGTCTAATGAAGCTGTGGGTGTTCTTGGTAGATGTATAGACTGACTTAATTCTTTAATCCTTCTGTGCTAAATGATAACTTAAATCAGTGCATTAATTTAACAGATTAATACTGCACTGCATTAGAAAAAAACTGAGTGCTAGTTTTTGGCTTGTTGCCTTAGAATTTGATTGAATGTCCCTTTACCATCCTATCTTGAGAGAAGCCAAACAGGGTGCCAGTGTATAACTCCACTACTACCTACTTTCAGAGATTAATTTTAAAAAGGAAACTATTATTATTTTAATCCTTTTACTATGTTTCAAATTCCATTTCAAGAGTCTGAAAGTCTCCTCATTTTAGCTGCATCCTTGTGAAAGCAGTACAATCAGATTACATTAGCCATAAAGCTGTGTGGCAAATCACTTATTTCTATACTGGATTTACATTTTAGTATTATTTTTTCAGACCTGTTTCTCATAAACTCTAACATTTATTTGTTTTATATGCTGATCCATATTAAACAGAAGCTCTTGCTAATTAGCATACAAGGATATACAGTGAGTAGCTTGAAAAAAACCAAAATGTCTTAAGTGCATTCAGCTAATTCAAAATCAGGCAGCAATGAGGAATTAGTCAAGTATTTTTTCCTTAGTGAGTACCACTTTATATTTATCAACACTGAACTGTGTTTGACTCCATGCTATTAGATCATGTATCTTAATTTGTTGCCTTACAATTAAATTGAATGTATTTTTGTCATCATATCCCAAAAAAGCCAATGTATTGCGGTATCTTCTACTGTCAAGTGACCAAAATAGTTATTAAGAATCATTATAAGATACAACTTTTTTGTTCTTTTTTTTCCAGATAATAAGTTCCCAATGTAGAGATGAAATTGTCGGGGTGGAAAGGAATTCTTACCACCCATAATATTTCTAGATTTATAGAGTGGCGAGAGGTAGTGAAGGGGGCAGAACAGAAAAGCAGAAAAAGATAGCTGTAGTTTTCCTGTTCTGAAAGCAGAGACAGATCTCAGAGAGATTAAGAGAAGTAAATCACTCATTAGATCAGAATTGGTTCACTTAGGGCCACTGCCACTGATTGAAGGGCATTTTAAAGGGTTAAAAAGAGTAACCTTTATGTCTAGCAAGAGTTGCCAGAAACATTTGGTCCTCTCTTTTTGTAGTAATTCACTTTGGCTACCCAGCCTGTTGCACCAGGTCACTTACTGATGGTAGCCAGGGTTTTTCCTGGGCTCACTGGAATACTGTTGAGAGAGGAGAGATTCTTTGCACTGAAGGTGGCTTCTGTGTGGTGTTGGGATCCTTTTAACATCAACTGTTTGGTATCTGCTGTACTCCTCTCATATTCCCAGCATCCACTATAACTCTTCTCAGATACTGCTTTCATAAAAGAATTATGTATACATAAATATAAAGACATCAAGTAGACCCAGAAGAAGATAACATTTGTGTGGACCTGAAAGCAATTCTTTCAGTATTTAATGTGATGCAAAAACCTAGCTTATCTGCTTTTACAAAATTTTATCCATTTCTACCAAAACACAAAAGAAGATAAGAAAGAAGTAACATGTCTGTTCCTTGCCTCAGCTCATTATGAGCAGAGTGCTGAATGTTTTCTGTGATAACCATTCCTTTATGTACGTGAGATTAACAATGGAGCCTGTAAGGTCATTCTAGAGCAACTTTCAAAGTTCTCTGAAAACTGAAGTGGTCAAGTCAGAAATATAATCAAAGCAGAAACAGAAGGATATCTATGACAAGTGTTCACCTTGTAAAGACACTATGACAAGTAATTTATTCCAAAACAGATGGGAGCTGTTATTTCCATATAGCAAGCTTCCATCCAACTTGCACTAAACCCCACAAATATTGTTAATCTGCAAGATTTTATCACATGATCCAAGCAAAAGAATAAATAATAAACACTTCTCAACCTTTCACAGACTTTGCCAAAAGATGAACTGTAGACTTGAGACTTCGAAAGGAAAAAAAAATAAATTGCAGACATAGCAAGGACATGCCCTAACAGAGGTACCTATAAAGTGCTGTCAATGGACAAAAATTACTTGGACAGTGCAATTAAGAAAACAGAAACAAATTTTACAATGGCTCCCTCCAAAAGACAGACAAATCTCTAATATGCAAAAGAATCAGAAGTTATTCCCTCCTTTGTCATTAGGTGAACATCCACAGAAAGATTTTTTTCACATTTTTCTCCATAAAATTTGATATTTATATTTACCTTCCATTCCACCTACATAAAAAGAATATTACAAAAGACTAAAATGTACAAGAACATTTACTATGGGTGTATTTTGGCAAATTGTTCTAAGGATACAGACTTTATTACAGTAATAAATATTTAATAAAAATGCACTCTACTGATGCAGATCTGCCTGATGAAATTCTGAACTTGACTTACTTTAGTCCCAAATTTTTATTAGTATAATTTTGACACAACAATAATGCACCACTACTGCCACTTTATTACTTTGTAAAGGGAAGTCTGTGCAAGAAACACAGAAGTACGCTCTGCACAAGGATTTTTCTTTTATTTCAGCTCTGCCCTTTGATTTTACATTTATATATTATCAAGACTTGGTAATAAAAACTTCATAATCATACTGAATTATTTTTCAGTGTTTAACCTTGTGGCATTGTCATATTTCTGTGATTTCTGCTTTGAACACATCTACTGCACAATCTGCACTTTACCTCAGACAAACAAGCCAGCTACAAAAGAAGTTAACTCACAAACTCTAACTGTACAGTCAGGGCAACATAAAGTTCCTGCTCGTTTTTACAGCTAACTCACATACTTCTGTAGTAAACACAGTCTGACATGTAAGTACAAATTCAGACACTACCAGTAATGCAATCAACCCCAAATTCATTTAGTTTTCTTATGGAAATTGTAATTCTGATCAAGATAGAAAACACAAAAGAACAGACATACAGGCACATGGGAGCATTAATGGGAGCAACAAGTATGATTATTACCTTAATGAAAAATTACAAATGATAAGTCACCCAGTTGTGAGGCTGATGCCAATTATAAATATATTTTTCCAATTTAATTCATATTCTCTGGAACAACAATTCCTGCAAACAGAGTCTCTGAGGTCTCATATGAAAAAAAATGTTTATGCTAACTAAACCTAAGAAATTTGGACTTAGCATTTACTTTTGTTGTTTGAGCAAAAACTACAAGTCACACTTTTCTCTGCAAGGTTGCTTTGGCCAAATAAGCTGTTACCCGAGATTTGTATTTGAATCATTTAATGGGCATCATTAAGTAGGAAGATATAAGGGAAGTCACTATCATTATATTTCACAGTCCTGATAAGCCATATCTTCCTTATAGCAAATGAAACAGTTTCTTCACTGATCCCAGCACCTGCTACTGATTTTTAATGAACTGTAGAAAAGAAGTTATAAGCCACAAAACCTGTAAGTTAGAAGACAACCTTGGAAAAAAATCTGCAATATGAGGAATGAAAGATCTTGGTAAACTAGAGGGATGGCTTGAAGCAGATTTGCAAATAGGAGACTGGAAGTAGGAAAACACAGAGTTACAATGAAACCCAGGAGATCCAAGTTACAAATAGGAGATGCAAGGAGACCAAGCAGAGGGATTTATACAATAGGAAGTGTTTCTTGAATGTGAAACCCCTTTCCTTTGAAACACTTCACTGGAGGAAGGTAAGAGAATGCCATTTGGCCACCTGGTCAAGGCAAGGAAGAGTAGGGTAACAGAGGGCTATCATTAAAGAGGTCAAGAGACACGTACAATTAAACCATCAAAGTGACAGCTATATCATAGATAAGATAACATGGGGGGGAGAAGGATGGTGGATCACAGAATTTAGTCTTGTGGAATGACAGACAGGAACCTTCTAGTCATAATTTTCAGTCATTCTGGATAAAAAAAGCTCCTTCTGGCCCCTTGCATAGCTTCTTTGCAATTTGCTTTGTCACATGTCACAAGCAGTTTTGCCTCTCTGGCTGCTTCTACTCCACTAGTAGGGTAAAGACTACTGCATCAGTTTCCAAGCAAAATGAAATCCTACAGCAGGCTCAGCTTCAAACAGGAAGCACTGTATTAAATTTCTTGCTGCCTAATACACTCCCTTTTAAGGTTCTACTGATCACAGAGACTCTGTGTGGGTCACAGGTTTGGGACAGCAGTACCACACAACAAATCATGTGATAGTCTCCTGCAATTCTCCCCAAACCTCTACTGCAATAGGCTCACCATAACGGTGGCCTGATGCAGCCCCTGTCACTAGAGCAGCCATATCCCCCCTTTTGTCCTGTCACTCTGTCGTCTTGTTTGTCTTGATCAACCCCCTGTCCCAGCTGTATTAGCTGAGGGATCCGTTCAGAGGAACAGCTGCTTTGGTCAGCCCCCTAAAGCCACACCAGATATTCCAACAATTGCAGCAAGTGCAAGAGGACAATAATCATTAGAATAAACACTCTCCAGCACTCCCAGCAGGGACAGAGATGGAACTGGAAATCAATGTTTCATTAATTACTTATTTCCCTTCATTCTTGAAAGCAACATTCCAAATCTGCCCTCATATTGAATTTCTTTCATGTTTCATGTCTCAAAGTTGATAGGGCTGGTCTTGGTGATAAGGTAGAGACACTGCCAAAAACCAAACCCTCAGAAGTGTTTCCATAAACATCTTCCCAGCCACCAGAGTAGGGAGTAGATGAACTTTGGTAAAGTCACCTTAGCTCTTACAATAAAACTGTACGAGTTACAGAATGAAGGGTGCTTGTGCTCTAGGTGTTCTGGAAATACTGCTAAATCTCAGGTATCAGAACTGCAGGCTATGTCAGGTGGAACGAAGTGAAATATTCCTTAAGTCATGACATTCACCCAAGCAGTACTTCTCCAGCGACAGCTCAAAACCTCTAAAGCAAAAGTTTTCTTTACTGGCAACTCCTTCAATAATCTCCATATCTATGCATAGCACTGACTACATTAAAATGAAGAGGCATATATGCTCCTTCCTACAGATCTGCTGGAGAGATTATTTCCCACGAGAACAAGCTGTACTGATGTCATCAAATCAGACAGACATACTCTTTACATCAGAAGGCATGAAAAACTATTTCTATGTTCTGTACTTCAGCTCTGGAGTTCAAGAGGGCCCATGAATTTAATCCTTATCTCCTGCTACTCTTCAGCCTTTTCATTGAATAAGGCAGCATTAGCCATTTATATAAGATGTTAAACATCATTCTTTAGGGGGGCAAACCCTCCCAGAAGCCACGTGGCCCCAGGCCACGCCCAGCAGGGGAAAGGAGAGAGGGAGCTTCACTGGCGTGGCTTTGCGCCCTTGTGAGAGAGGAGAGTGGAAGCCTCGGAGCACACAGAGGTTTGCCGGTCTGGTTTGGGGGAGGGGAAGGGTGCTGGGGGGCTGCGCAGGTCCTCAGACTGGTGGGTGAGTGGGTGGGGCAGCCCTGCATGAAGTGCCGCAGGTAAGCGGTGTGTGGGAAGATATGAGGTAACACGGTGGGGGGAGGATAAGGTCAGGGTGGATAATGGTTTCCTCTGGGGGCTTGCGGGTCTCGTCTGGGCTAGGGCCTTGAGAGGTACTCGAGCCCTGGGTGGGTACGGGGGCCAGAACGGTTCTGTTCGTTTGTTTGGTTTTGGCTCATCTGCAGCTACTGCCCAGGTTCGGTATGTTCTGGATATATTTGTTACATCCTGAAAGGGTGGTCAGGACAAAGGGTTGTTCCTGAGTATTTCCTTGGGATTGAATATAGATAGGTGGCAGAAAAGTAGGAAGTGTAAGACTTGCCCTAATCATTTTAATAGTAGGAATGTAACCTGTGTAACCCCATGTGGTTGCGAGCTATGCTGGTGATGGTACATGCCTTCGGCAGGGTCGCTCATGCCAGACAGGTCAAAACCGTAGGGTCAGATACAATACATCCTTGGGCAGGATGAGTTCATTAGCCTCCTGCCTCATTAGTCATCCTAGGAGAAGGACAACCCTAATCCCAAACTGGGGCAGATGGAGCTCTCTTAGCCCTGTAAGGCCATCCATCTAAGAGAAGGACACTCTAATCAAACCTACATCCTGAGGACCTCGCTGCTACCGTCCAAGCTCACTCAGCCCTGGCAGATGAACCTTAGGATTAAAGGGTGGGCCCAGTTCCACGCATACTGCATCTCACCTAAAAAACCCACTGCACAGGCTTGAAGGCTTTACCCACATTCACAAAGCCCTGTAGTGACGGGTGAGGGTCGAAACGGCAGGTGAAAGGTGCACTGGAAGCCACAGACCCAACCCTGCATGCAGGCGGTTCAGGATATTGGTCATTTGAGACTGACTGGAGATGACGGTCTCTTGGGGCAGCACCCTGAATGACCAAGCAGTTTGCTCCACTCGGAGAGGGGCCTAGAAAAGGTGGCCTAAACAAAGCTCATCTCCACATTTCACCCGGTTGGTTAACCACGGCCAACGGGCATCTTCTACTAATGCAGTCACACAAAGATCAAGAGACAAAGGCATTACACCTCCAAAGGTGTAATCAAACTGACTCTAGCATGCTGGAACATCAGAACCATGCTTGATTTTGCGAATAATGGACACTCTCAGCGTCGTTCTGCCCTAATCGCCCACGAACTATCACGTCTCAACATTGACATTGCTGCTTTCAGTGAAGTCCATCTCCACGAGGAAGGCAGCCTTAGAGAACACGGTGCCGGTTACACACTCTTTTGGTCAGGTAAACCCAGAACCGAAAGGCATCTCTCAGGAGTTGGCTTCACGGTCAAAAGCTCTATTGTCCCTAAACTTGAAAATCTGCCAACAGGTCACTCTGACTGCATTATCTCCCTATGCCTTCCACTACACAACAAGCAACATGTTGTCCTCCTTAGTATATATGCCCCAACTCTCCAAGCCGACCCTGCCGAAAAAGATAAATTTTACACCGACCTGCGCCACCTTACCCAAAAGGTGCCTGCAGATGATAAGATCATTATCCTTGGTGATTTCAATGCCAGAGTAGGAAAGAACTTTGAAACCTGGAAAGGAGTATTAGGCAAGCACGGTGTTGGAAACTGCAACGATAATGGCCGCCTTCTGCTAGAATTCTGTGTGAAGCAACAGCTCACCATCACTAATACTATCTTTCAACAGAAAAACAGTCTGAAGACAACCTGGATGCATTCTAGATCTAAGCATTGGCATCTCATTGATTATGTCTTGGTGCGACGGAGAGATGTTCGCAATGTCTATCACACCCACGTGATGCCCAGTGCATCAGATTGTGTGGTTCTCCCCACATATAAATAAAAATAATCTCTTATAAACTAAATGAGCTTCAAATGAAGACCTTTATTGTATTTGCTGCTTTAAAAAGAAAGCAGAAGCAGCTCAATTACAGATGGACAGAAGAATTTTCTAACACTGAAATTTAGGCTTAAGGATTTACAGCTCTTACACCTCATGTTTTGTTCATAGTCAGAAAAGGGCTTGACTATCTGATCTGTAGCAAAATACATTGGTACTGCTGGTTGGAATGATAACACATTTCTGTGTGCGGCAGATAATGTTTCTGCTATGCCCTTTCAAGTTAGATTCTTAAAATCTTTTATCTCTAGTTCAGTCAGAAATTAACAGAAACTAATTTCTGAGACCCTATTAGGAGTGCTCCCACATAGCATTTTAAAAAAATACTATTTTTGTCCAACTTTCATTGATTACTCATGTGCTAGTTCATGAAAAGAAAAGTCATTCCTTTGTTCACTCACTCCTAGAATACCATAAGGTCAAATATTCAATATCAATAGTCTATTTGCACTTGGGCAGACCTCCAGGCCACTGGTTTCATTTTATCTGGCCACTTAACATCTTCAACACAAGTTATTTTGATTTCCACATGATATTGGCAGGATTGCAAGAACTCTTCTTTTAAAGATCATGTATAATTATGTGAAAAGCTCTACAGAACAACACAATTTGATCTAATTATACTTGCTGCCAGAGAGTAAAAAAATATGCAGCAAACTAAATTTCTAGGAAGCAATAACATAGCATATTTCTTAATATCTTCATGTTAAGAGGGTTACTGAAGTATCCCTCAACATATGTAAAAATGTGGTTACAGTGCCACAAATTCACTATGTGGGAAGTGTTGGTACTAATTACTGGTACAGAACCTTGACATTAGACATTGCAAAAACCAAGCATCAAATAGAGTAGCTTTTTGACAGCAAAGAGGTAATTATTAGGCTTCCACTCTTAAGCAATTTCCAGGACTTATTAATGCTAGCACACAAAAATCCCTGATCAAAGAAGAATAGAAGCTTTTTGCCTTGTGATAAAATGACTGATCTCTAAGAAAAAGATTACATATGGTCGGGCAACAAAAGATCCACTTAACGAATGCTTTGTCATGGGTTTGCTATAGATGTTCTAATCATATCATCATTTTTCACTTTCACAGAAGCATCCAAGGATGTGATTGACTAAATACGTCAACAGTTCACTGAAGGCTGCAGAGTTAGAAAAAGAACTTTATTGCCCATTTACTTTTCTTTGGCTTTGGCACTGTCTATCCAAATAGACAAGCCACCAAATTTGTGACTGAATCCATGCAGTGAAATCCAGATGTTCAAAGAAATTACAGGATCAGGTATCAATTTGTCCAAATTCTGGATGCCAAAACCAACTTGACGTGGAAAGCCTGTTTTCAAAACTAGTTAGAAAATGAGAATCTTAGGTCCAGTGACATGTATCTTTGGATCACTGGCACTGTTTAATATTTTAAGACCAATTCTGAGACTCTCAGAACTGTTATGTTTAAAATTCCAACAATGTGTCTAGATCATAGAGTTCATAAAACAAGACACAGAACTTTTAGATCTGTCACACCTCAAAAATATCAGGACTGGCTAGAAAAGTATATCTATGAAGAGTTTTCATTCTTCCACGTGCTTCTTTTCCCTAGAATTTTGAGATATAACTCTGGCATCTGTATCTGACCTCTGCATGCTGGCTTAAAAAACCTCTTTGCTGGGAAGGGAATTTGTCACTGAAGCAGGTTAACCAGACAAGGGTGGTGGAATCTCCATCCTTGAAGGTTTTCAAGACTTGGCATAAGAAAGTCACAGCCTACAGCATCCAATCTTGGCAACAGTCTTGCTTCAAGGGGAAGGTTGGACTAGATGACCTCCAGATGTCCCTATAAACCAGAGATTCTCTGAAAATGAGACACCAGGACAGTATGCTGGTATTTCCTTCCCAATGAGTGACAGAAACATACCTTTTAAATAGACCAGACTTCAGAACAGCCCAGAAACAGTCTGGGATGTGCTAATGAATACTGCTTCCTAGATTTTCTAGTTTTGGGCAATGCTTTCTCAGGTTGTTTGTGCCCATGGTCAAGCCCTAAGGAGACCACATTCTTTACCCAATATGTCTACAGTTTTTCCTGTTAGCCAAAGCAAGTTTAACATTAACAAAGCTATTCCTTTATGGCATAATACACTCATTCAGACAAACTCCTCCCACAAAAACAAGACGTAAAAGCTTCCCTTTCTTCATTTGGAGAGAGACATAAACCTTTGGCAATTTGCACTCATCAGTACAGAATTCTCCAAGCCAGAGTCCATGTGCATACAGTCGTCTCTCTTCCCTGTGACCGCCTTCCTGGTTCCAGGTAGTAACTCTGGATCCATCTTACCTACAATGAAGACACTTAAGCTTTTTCTTGGGCAGTCCACAGTCCAGCAGTGTCACACTCTTCCCCCCCAACACTCACTACAGTATTTTCTACTTAGACATTTTTCTTCAGAACACACCTTTATAGGAGAGCTGTATGCTTCAGAGACTACATGAAGAAAACCACAGGAAGCAAGTCAGCATTTTCACCACACTGCTCTCATTTTTAGGAAAAACCTCCCTCATAAAAGTTGAGTACCCCCTGCTACTCAAGGAATTTTAGGAAAAAAATTTAGGCTAAGCTAAGAGTTCTAGGACAGTCCTATTTCTGCTTGCTTTTTGACTTCCGGTCTTTAGAGAATGTTATTCCTCCAGAACAATCTCCAACACCTTACTTGCCTGTCCTTTTTTACTGGGAAGCCTGTCCTTTTTTACCTTTCCATCCTCACTTTCTTTCACCATGCACATCCATGCCCCCAGTCATTCAAACTGGACTGTCAGAAGAAAACCACACTGTTCAGTAGCTCATTGTCATTCAGTATCTACAGGTCTCTCTCAATTGCTATCTTCTAGTTGCTTCCCACGCATAACCCTGGGTAAAGTACTCCTACTCTTTGGTATTCTTCTTGTAGATTACTCTTACTCTATTGATCTTCAAAGGATACAGGTTATTTTCATAATACAGGACACATATGTGTCACTCAAAAGAAAAATAAATTTAACAGATGAACAGACACATTCTACAGTGAGGTGAGACAGCCCTGAAAAACATAAGGAAGATTGTCATAGAACTAGATTTTATTATTTAATACTTAAAAAAGTGTGGTTTCATCTAATTTAACAAATGCAAATGCTGGTTAATTTTTTTTTCAAAACCTTCAAAATGACAACAAGTTTTCTACAGTCTACAGATAAAAATCTTTCTTTTAAAAAATCGATTTTTATCTAAAATGTTATAAAACCTGACATGATTAAAGAAGGTAAAGTGCTGATAGTCCATTTAAAACATAGCCATCTTCATTCAAAACACTGTGTGGAACTGACAAAGAATGTCAGTTTTGCAAAAAAATGGTAACAAATATTTTTCCATTGTCTTATATGATAAGAATCTGAGTTTCCTACAATACTGTACATTATAAATATAATAAACACATTATTAATATATAATTTCAAAGTTATCTCAGTCTTCTGAGGGCTTGTAGTTCTGCATTTGAACCATTAAATGATTTTACACAGATACAAAATTTGAGATCACAACATAATTAAGTTACTGAGAAACTGAAAATCTATTAATTCTCCTTTATATAAATTTTTTATAGTAGCAACAAAATTATTTCACTACACAATTACCAATGCAAAAGAAATAATTCAGCAAGAAGGTAAGGTGTATGCTAGTACGATTATTGTCATTTTAGGGCTTCAATACATATTTGTGTGGAAGGTTGAATGCAGTAAACACATCAGAGAACATCTTATTACCCAATAATGCACACAGTCAGCTACCTCATTGGCATTATAAAGTGGTTATTTTAGGTTCCTGTTGCTGTAGGGAAATTTTACACTTTTTGTAGTTCATTTTATTGGGTAATTTCTGATATGTAAGGTAGGACACTGTAAGATAAGAGAAAAGAACATGGATATAAATGGGCACACACACACTATTTCACATGTCCTATTTAGAGAGCACCTAAAAAGTATATAGTCCATAGGTGAGAACTTTAAACAGTTTATGTACACTATTACTTACTTTAAACATTCTTTCCAAAGTCACTAATAAAAGTCAAATTAGGAACAATTCTTAAAATTTCAAGACTGAATGTTTTCAGCCTACTGGTTGTCACCTTATTTAGTAAGTGTTTTATTTTTAAGAAAACGAAAAAAAAATTCCCCGAAGTGTTTGTATCAGCCACATTGTTCACAAAACAGCAGAGGACAAAAATGCATGCTCTTCTAGGATGCATATTAGTCCTCCATTAGAGGAAATCCTTCACCTATTGCTCTAAGAAGTTTGGGAGTTTTTTGGTTTGGGGTTTTTTGGGGTAGTTTTTTAGGGGTTTTTAGTTGTTTTTTTTTTCTACAGAGTAATAATCTGAAACAGACAACCAAACACACACATGAAAGTTGATGTCTGACACCTTCTCTTCCTTCATTCCTCGTCCAATGAAGTGGGCCACAAGAAGACCATGAAAGAATTAGGATTTTATATTCCAGTTGCTCTTGGATAGTTTTTACTCCAAAGTTTCCATCACTGTTCAACATGCAACCACTTGTTTCACAAATGCTCTAGCCTACACTCCACTTCCTCTCAGAACAGCTTTTCTTATTAGTTACTTGGTATCCTGGCAGGGAGAAGTTCTGCAATCTCGTCACACTTTATCCAGTCAGGCACAGCCCTGAGCAAAGGTGCAAGTATAATGACAGGAGAAAGACTTTTGAAATGAGTAAAAGGACTGACCTTTGAAAAGTTCCTACACTTCTTGAAGACTCTGTTTCTAAGTGGTCTCAGTCCTGCTTCTTTATACTTTACAATCTCTTTACTTCTCTATTTTACACTCAATTTATGAAATTATAATTATCTAACCCCAGAAAATGCTGGAACAATGGTCCAAGGCATCTACTTTAAAAACTTGTGGGTGTTTTCTACAGAAGCAGCTTAAATTTCTTCCTCTACATTTACTTCCAAGTAGATATGATCTGGAGTATAAACCAGAGGTTAGAAGTTGCATGTGTTATCATTAGTGTGGTATCTTTACTTTGCCACTAACTAGTGGTCTAAAAAAAAAAAAAGAAATAAAATAAAAACTTGTTATTTCAGTCGTATATTTACTACAAATCTGACACTTTTTGGGAATACACAGACATTTTTTCCCCTTAAGAAAAGGTCTTTCTGTACTTTTTGAAACTTCATGTAGGGTTAAAAGAAAATATTACTAGGAACATCAACTTCCAAAAATCATATGTGTAGCCACATCCTTTCTACACATGTAGATGTATCTTAAAAAAACTCAACTTTCAACAATAAAGTAGCCAAACATTTTTTAAATTTTCTATAGACCACTTGATGCATGTTTAAGCATTTCCATTTTTAATGACCAAAGCTAAAACCACTCACAAGTAGAATGATGAAAAAAAAAAAGTCTATGTAAGAAATGTCTTGTAAAGTTTAAAGCAGTAAGTACACAAATACTATAAAATCCAGTCACTCTAAAATTACTGTAGCTGTAACCTATTATAGTAATTGAACACTCCCATTATACACTTCTATTGAATTTTCTATTTAAAAAGTTAAGTTTCTCAAAATGCTTTAAAAATGGGTAAAGCAATACACAACATTGCCATGGTTTTGACACAGTATGTATATACACACACACACACACACACACACACACACGCATTACTCTGGTCAAATGAAAAGTCAAAGAGAATTCTGTTTTCTGAAGTCATTCAAAGACATTTTATTACTTTTTTCTTATCCTTTCTTCCCTCACTCCCCAATTTTTATCTAGCTATCTCAAGCAATACTTTGGATCTTAAATGGATACTAATTATTCTGCTTTTTTTTCCTTTATCCAGACATTCTTTTTTCCTTTATCCAGTCATTCTTGTTTTCCACTTCTGTGCTGCGAATCCCATAGCAGCTCTCAGCAGCAGTGGTGTCACACTGAACTGAACGGTAGACAAAAAATCAAAACTGTGTTATGGTGAAACAGGTCTAAAAGCAAACTGCTTCAACTTAGAGAGATTCCTTCCTCAGCAACCATTATTTTTAATGAGGCCAGTTCACTTTAGGAATCTTGGCAAAAACCAGTCATTTACTCTAGTCCTAGAGCAATGACTGCAAACTGGGCAAACATAAAGATTACATGCGATGTAAAATCTGCACGTGCATATCATTACACAAAAAAACCCCACGATGTGCTGGGAAAGAGGCCTGTCAAGCTATCACGTTTGTTAATGAAAAGAACAGTTTTATTCCAAACCTGTCTACTGTATCAGATTTGATACAACAAGTGTTAACTAAACATCATGCATAAAAGCTTTGATGAGAAAATCTAACACATTAAACTAAGAAACAGTTCAAGGACAGCAGGAGGCAATTCCAGAACACAGGCACAATCTATAAAGGCAAACTACCACAGCTTTTTGATGTTAAGTAAGTAGCAATATCAGTATACAACAAAGCTTAGAGGCAGACTTGTATCAAGTTTAAAAGTTTAATATCCAGGGTCAAAAGCCTCAACTACCTATTCTACTACTATTTTTCTTAGTGAAGAAATCAGTGTTAAAGTATGATTTACTGAAAGCATTATCTAAATTATCACATGAGGGTTCTTATTCCCTTAGTACCTGAATTTTTAGTATCTCAGTAATGCTGCATCTCAGATACTCAAGACTACAGCAAAACACGTATGTTTGAACTTTGACGAGGTGGGAGGTCAGAGACACTTACTTTGAAAACATATACATTTCTTAAAATGGGTTATGCCCATTAAATGGACTAAGAAAAAGGGCACCAGCTCAAGAGGAGCGGCACTTAGTAAAACTGGGGATAAATTACTGCAGTAGCACTTTAAATTCATGCTTTTCAGGAGAAAGCATAAAAGTACACATTTAAAAAATACAAAACTGGGGGCAAAAAAATCCCCCTTTACTTAAACTAGATATTTATATATGTTTTTGACAATGCTGTATTTTATCTGTCAAACAGGCTACATGATACATGTTAATAGCTATTTAATAATTTACTTAACTAGTGAGATACAATTTTCTAATTATTTTTCCTGGGTATGTGCTTTCTATTGTCCATTTATAAAAGAGTATGGAGGGTAAGATTAAGCTGGTAATTGGAAATGGAGGAAAAATATCTTTTTAAGGCAAAAGAGGGAAAAACCCCCAACTTCGGAATTGTACTTTTTCATCTTTATCTGGAATATAGCAACTTTGCACTGGATACAGAAAACCACATGGACTCCTTTATATATTCTTCTATGCCTGTCCACTCCACAGCTTTTAAGAAATTATTGTGACCTTAACTGTCACTCAGCTCCTTCATTAAACAGGAACCTAATTCTGTTGCTATCACCTTACCAAAGCAAAATCTGTTTTTCCAGTACCCTGACATGATAACTTTTACACTTTTAGCTTTGTAAAAAAATTATAGAATTAAATCACTCTAGTTTTTAGGAATATTAATAATCATTATAAGATATTCTGAGCCCTAACAGTTAGGGAAAACTAATGGGATTGAGGGGAGGAAATGCTTTCTGTACAAATTTTTCTGAATTATAAATTGCCTGTTTTGAGCAGGCTGGGCTGCAATGCCACCTGGTGGCTTAGAAAAAATAACAGGATACTACTTGAACAGTGCTTAATGGTTTGGAAAATATGCAACATTCTTTAAAAATGCCAAATATGGCAACAATGTTTAAGTTAATCATTTGCATCTCTTAGCTAACAAGTCGTTTTTCATTCTGTTTCTCCCAGTGCACAGTATTTTAAGTTTTAAAGTTGACATGTCGAGACCTAACTTCAACTGGAACTTTACAGTTGTTTTCAATTGTAAGTTGAACTTGCCAATGAGTATATTACACTGTAAAGGGTCACACACATACACACAGGGTCTAATTTGCACAATAAATACCTAACATTGAATTTTTCCCCATTTGAGGAAAAATTAAATACAGCAGAAGCCTAAAAGAAGGGTTACTGAAATGCTTTGTAAAATTACACTGTATAATTAATTCCATAGTAAGAACGTTTTTATGGTGTGTGTTGGTGACCTTTTATTACCATCAAGTTCACAATGCTGGTGGGCTGCCTTTTAATCCCTCCGCAGACAAAGGCCCTAAATAAACACAGATCCCTTCCTGGGAAAAAGTCCTCTCTGGTTAAATGGTAAGGAAATGAGTAAATCATTAGTAATCTTTAAAGCCAAAGCTATAAACTCAAGTTACCTTAAGTTAAAATGAAAGTGTCCTGCAAGAGTTTCAAAGTTCTGTCACAGATAGAAATCTCCAGCTCTTGACTCCAGACTAGGCGCCAGCTGATAAACAAACAATTTAAGTCAAGAGCTGGAGAATTCCCAGCTTTTTCATTTAATGGCTTTGGCCAAGAGTATTTATTGCCTCCAGTTTTATTCTCACTTAGTTCTAAGAGGAAATTTAAACTCATCATTATCTTAAAGCCCCATATGGGCCGCAGTCAGCTCACCTGATAGAGCTCCTTTTACTCTGCCTAAGTTCTACTCCCCACTAGAAGTGATGTAATAGTGTAAACTAATTAAATGTAGTTTTAGGCTGACTTTTTAATAGGCTAAATAAATTTTGTTCAATATGGTTTATATTCCCACTTGGGGCAGTAACAATTCCAAAAAGTTTAACTTTACAGTTTCCAGTCTAAACTACTAGTAGTTTACTTCATAAAGGACAACTGAAACGAACAAACAAACCATCTTCAGAACAAGGACAGCCAGCTGCTAAAACAACTGCATTGAAAACTCTTTGCTACAAACTGATCTATTGGCACCAAAATGTACACAGAATCGTGAAAAAGCAGACTGTGTGGCAATTCCAATACTTCAAACGAAACGTTTCAGGAATGCAAGGACATGCATGCAATTAAAATTTGATGTTTAGTACTTGTTCTGGTTTTGGAATAAAAATAGGCAAAGCTATGGAGTTGGAAATTAAATATTAACTAAACATCTGTGGATAAGTCAAGGTGTTGAATGCTGTGAGCAAGTCCAGCATTGAAATATTTCATCCTAACTCAACAGGAAGATATCATCATCAGGTGGCCTCAGATGTCACCTTTCTCCTTCTTCTTTTCTAAATGTATACAGTAGGAGGAGGTTAGAGTTCTTGAATACATATGCTAATGCTCATTTCACCTCAGAGATTTTTAAATCCACCATGATTTAGATTTAGCATTTGTCACCTCATCTCAGGCATCTCCTTCTAATAAAGCATATTTGTCCCGTATATTAATAGTTTAGAAACTTCTCACTTAAGAAATAAATTTCACAACTGTCAGAGATGGAGAACTATGCTTAGCAAGAAGTCTGACTACCATTCCTAAAGGGTTAATAGAACTCAAACTTGAAACCAGGACATTGCATTCCCCTCCTACCCAACCCCCTCCCCACAAAATACTTTCCTAACCTGACTTGGCTGAAAAAGCCAATTAATTGTTCCAGTGTCTGCCAAGACTTCTTATTCCTTTAAAAATGCAGATAGTGTTTGAGACAGCTGGCTACTCCAAACCCAGGTAACACCCCTAAATGTGGAAAGAATGAGGGAACATGAATTATGATTAGTATTTTAAATGGATTTGTAATGAAACAGACAGACAGACATCTTAAACCTACTGTATTTCCAGCATTTATTATTTAAGAAGAGAAAACCTGTGTCTTAGATGTCTCTGCTGCTCCACTGAGTATATGGAAGCAGAATAATGTAAATAGCATTAAAATATGTGGAACTAGTTTTTCTGTCTTTGTTAGGAACTGACTGTACAGACACTATGATGTCATGCAAAACACACACACACATGAAGCAGCCACCAAGTGACAGACAAGAACCTTTCTGAGCCAGAGTCACTGCAATCCCTACAGAAACTAGTCATTTTAGGTCAAGTTAAGGTCATTGCAAAGCAGAGAAAAGAAAATCTTATGACAGTTATATACCAAATATCAGGCTTAGCACCACGCAAAAAATGGTATTTAAATCCTTATTTACATTTCTACATGAATAAGAGATTTTAAATATACTACAGTACTAGGGGAAGCAAGAAAGGAGTTCACAAAACTAATTTTGAAACATTTCTGCTCATTAAGAAGCTCATACTAAGAAATTGTTGCTCACTGAGCAGCAATGGAGCCAATTTAAAGAGGAAGACGAAATTAAACATTTAAATTTTAACTGTTAATAAGTAAAGCATCGATCCATACAAAATTATGTTACTACAGTAGAGTAAAATTATATAAGTTAGTCTCTTTTAATCTCATGTTTTAGAAGGGGCAGCAGTTACTTACATTTGTTGATAGCATTTTCATTATCATCAATTAAATACACTAGATTTATCGTATGCCTTTCCTGTAACTTCAGATTTAAGCCACAGGTTACACTTCTTTAAATAATCTCCTATTTGAATTAACAGGAACACCTGCTTGTAATACACTTTGTGTACTTTTGAAAATCCTTCTATAGCGAACATGTACACTAGAACACAGATAAGTCGTGAGCCAATATTCACAATTTCTAAATACTGGGAAAATTTCAGAAGTTTTCACAAATATATGAAAATGAACACATAAAAAAGAAAAGCGGGAACTGTTTTTCTGGGAGCATGTTTACAACCTTCTAGCCATTTTTTAGTTTGTTTTCTTTTTAAGGAAAAGAAAAATGTTGGAAGCCCATGTTGTAAGTGCAACACTTACAAATAGGGCTTTCGTGCCTGACCTGTGACTTTTCCAGCTTATTTTTCCCCTCCCAAAGCTTAATTTCCATGCAGTTTATACTTAAATACTTAAAAAATATGGAGTTCTATCTCATCATAACGAGTACTTATTCATAGTGACAATGACATTCGTTGGCTTTCATAAGAACTACCTGACTGGGGAGGCAAAGTAATGATGGGCTGCACAAATCAGCTCCAAAGTTCTAAGGTATCCAAGTCATATTGCCTTCTGAAAACACATCCTCAGATTTGGAAGTTAAGATGCAATTGAAGCAAGACATGGAGGTGACCAAGCTCAGGTAGATACCTTCCTATTAAGTGTTGTCAGTTTAGATGCATATTCTAATAACACTTGGCAAAGCTGCAGACAGTTCAGTGGTTTCAGTAACCTTCATGAGCATTAGAACAGTTAAAACTCTATGCCATGCACCAATAAAAGAAACACTCCTTTGCAATTGCAATCCACACCAGGTACTTACAGACAAGCACCTTCCAGTTAATAAACTTTCTCCTGTTCTTTTTTCCCCTCCAAAATCTTGTATGTTCTGTCAATGTGGTTAAATCTTGGTGCTAATAACGCCAAGGTCACAGGTTCAATCGCCTGTATGGGCCATCCACTTAAGAGCTGCACTTGATGATCCTTGTGGGTCCCTTCCAACTCAGAATATTCTGTGATTGGAAATCCAGAGCAACAACTTGAATTTAGAAAATGTGCCTCATTTTATCAGCCAGTGTAGAGGATATTTAAGTTGATAGAAAATAAAGTGATAGAGATTCAAGAATGCTTACTCCCAGCTGTGACCTCATGAGAACAGCAATATACCTTCTAGAGTGAATGAAGGGAGAAGAAAAATGGACATTACTTTTGGAAGGATTAGGAAGTGAGGGACGGAATTTAAAGTGAGTCAGCCATTGTTATGCTGAAGATACAGAAATTAAGCAGTAATGAAACAAAATTTGCTAAGCCTAAATACTTAGTTATGCTTCAAGGTCATATTCACAGATGTGCTTTGAAAATAATCATAAAATATTTTAACACGATATGATCCTATTTCCAAGAAAGGTAGAGAGGAGTATAAGTCATTGTGTTAAGTTACATTTCAACAGGGTTTAAGTAGTATATCAACAAAGTTAGCTGCTGAAAACAGCAAACAATAAAACCTTGAACTTAGGTGATACCAAATTAAAAAATCCTTTATGTTTAGCTGGAGATGAAAGATATTGCCAAATAAATAAAAGAATTAGCTTATAGTTGCATGAAAGGTCCAGCCAAATCACGCCCAGGATGTCAGCTCTACACAATGCTTTGAAACCTTGGAGTTTGAAAGATAGTAGCTCTGTAGCATAAGACAGAGTGATTACCCCACAGACACTTAACAGACACCAAGGACAAACCTCTTCAACTTGCACTAAATTCCCACTGAATTGGATGGACTTAAGAAGATGCCTAAGTGTTACATGCTAAATTGGAGCTTTACAGATGTGCTGTATTAAGGCACTTCTAATTATTTTCTTTGCCATGACTTGCATATAGCTGATATTTCTCGATCCTTAGCAATAAAGGGATACTAGTGAAAATGCTATTAAAATGTTTTGATAGTGATGAACTGATTAATCACTTCTTGTGACATTGTCTGTCTCTGTAAGCTTCTGTTTCCAGGGTCAAAAGCTGAAAATAGCAGGTTTTAACAGATACTAAACTTCTAGTCTTCAGTGATTTTAAATGTTAATGCCCACAAACTAAAAATAAACTAATAAAATTTAAAATGGGTTGTCCCTAAAACATTCAAGATTTGAAATGTCTGACCTTTGAATTCATTAACACCTGGAATTAGGGGGGAAAAAAGCAAGATGGAGAAGACTTTCCAATACTTCAATGGGATCTAATGTCCTATGGTGGACAAAGCTGTTGGTATATGCTGCCATAATTAATTACACCCGTGCTTCCCTTCTCCCTTTTACTAATAAAACAGAAGACAAAACAGAACCAAACATTTTCATTACTTGTCTGTCCAATCAGTAATCGGCATGAACTACCTGAAAAAAAGAAGATCCCAAAAGGATGAGTACACAAGAAGCTGCCAGATCACATCATATTCTCTCCCCACTTTGTTTTCCATTGAGTAGCTTTTTCTTGTAATTCAATAGCAGAGGAAAAAACTAACAAAAACTACTGTCCTTTACTGCTTCCTGTGTAATGAGGTGAAAGAACTGACTCAGAAACTTGTTTTCTATTTTCAGCTGTATTAATTGGTCTAATAAAAGCTTCTACTTCTCTGTACACCATTTTCCTTCTTTGTATTCTTAAGCCACGATGTAAAAGAACATTGGTATTGTGCTACTGTCATTGGTACTGAAGCATTATAGATTCCTATTACTTATGTTGCAAGAATTTAATTAGCATAACAGAGTACTAAGGCAAGAATTTATGACTAAAAAAAGCATTGAAAATCCTCTGTGGGCCAGGAGCACAGAAAAATGGCAACTCACACCACTTTTAGACTTGGAAAATTACTGCACTGAAGTAGTAATTTACACACATCCCACAAGAAATGGCAGAACCATAGGAAATGCCACTTTTAACCACACAGGGTTACATTTGACTGATGAGCACACTTGGTCTGTCTTTTTCCAATTAAGCTCCATCTGCTTCCTCGGTTGGACTGGTTGGCTTGAGGCCTCTCAACAGAACATCCATTGTACGTTACTTCATCCACTTCCCCCAAAACCTTTCTCTGGCAGAAGCCAGGGGATGCTTCCTCAAAGCATGTCATTGGGCAGGGCAGGCCAGATGGGTGGTGTGTGGTAGTGGGAGTGGCATCTGAGCAGTGACAGCAACCTGAAAAAGCATGGGTTTACTAACTCCCAATGCATCCAAGGAAGGGTTAAGTCCCTACAAAATAAAATAAAAAGCACCATTTTTCTTGCATTATATAGTCTGACCAAAAACCTTCTGAAACCAAAATTAAATAGTGTGTTCCCTTCCACTCCCCAACACACACGCTCTAAAATAAATAATGGCCAAACTGATTTAAATGAAATTCTGTAGAAGAATTTGTGCTTGGATGAAAATGGCACATTTGAGCCTGAAGCAAAAGTAAAACCACCAACTTATAAACCTCTCAAAGGGAAGGTTTATAATGGAAATGCCAACAGACCCTTAACTATAGTGGAGCTGTTAGGTGCCAACATATAAATAATTCTAGTTTTTGCGGTCACTTACGATAAATTAGATACAGTGCAACTGGAAACAGTAGGGTTCTGATTCAGTAAACAGCAACAGCCAAGAGTACATGTTTGGATTTTCAGACAAGTATAGCATAGATTTGATGCTGGCTCTGAAATGGAGTCTATAAGGGACATTTGGACTTTTTAAAGTAGTAAGCAAGTCATATTCTGAATTCTTGAGGGCTTGTAAAATAAAAACCTCCTTAACAAGCTTAGCTGCCTACTGTTTCAATTTTCTAAGATTCCTTTACCCCAGTTACAAAAAAACCACTCAATTCAAGACTGGTGTAATTGTCTACTATGGAAAACAAAATACTAAGTAAGTGCACATAGTCACATTTACTGTTAACAATTGCTAAGTATATTAATACAGTGGGGAAAAAAAGTGCCATTGACCAAACAGTAACAGATTAACCACCTTCTTCTTTAATAGGTGTGCCAGTTGTTGCACTACTAATGCAAATACTTTCCTACAGTCCACTTGTTCTAGAACAGGAACAATGCATTTAGGTGATCAAATATTTTCACTTTGGCCCTGAGGAAAATTTGGAAGGAATTTATTGCATCATTTCACAGCAGTTAGGCCCCATGCCTTAACACAATTTGTTGAGGCAGTGAGGGATGCTATTAGTGCTCTCTGCAGGAACTTCCATCTTGGATGGGGTGGGAGCCCTCAGAGGCAGCCAAGATTCAGACTGAGGCTGCTAAGAGGATGCTCCATCTCAGGAAACTCTGCTGCTTGCCAAATTCACATCAGCTTCTCATTTAGTCCTTCTGCTACAAAACCTTACCACTGCCCCAGCATCACCCCTAAGTCCCCACTAATGTAAAACCTAAGATGAGCACCTGCAGAAACAAGAAAGCTAGACACACTCCTAGTTTAGCTCTATTATGACAATATTTCACATGTTGATAACCTACTGAAAATTCCTTTCTCCAACTGTCCTCCAACTTTTGAAAGAGAAAGGAAATCTCTATTCTCCCTGCATGTACAACATAAAATGCCTTATTCAAGACAAAAAGCATCTAGTTGCCACCAAATACTGCTTTCAGACTACCAACAGTTGTAGCAATTCCGGGAAACAGTTTAATCAGAAAAATGTTGGACATCAGAAACTGACCAAGTTTGAAGAGTTAACTATGTATAGTCATATACCTCTACAGATTATCTGTTAGTTCCATAATGAAAATCCACACTATAAAGCAAACTCAAGAAATCTGACACAAATGAAACACAAGTAGTATGATCCTCAGCCAAGGCTAAAAGTTAATGTGATTTTCTCTGTACTCCCCGTGGCAAATATACTAAGAGCCACGAGCCACACATTCCGACCACACATTCTCAGAAGCACAGACTGAAACAAAATGACAGCAAAAATGTATCACTTCTGACTGTGTATGGTTAAACTGTATAGTTACTGAGTAAGTAGGATCTTACACAGTTTGCAGCAACTCATATTAAATAAAGCAAATGGATAATAATTACGTGTCAGATTAGTATTCTTGTCAACTTGACTAAACTTCACATTAAAAAACCCCGTTAATTTACCAACAGTCAAACAACACATAGGATACTATGAAATCATTATGTGGATTTACTTAAAATATGTAAAGATTTTAATAAAGAGTTACACAGTGTTTCACAGTGCCCCCCATCCCTTCATTTTACTGCAAACAAATTTAACATTCTCCCACTACACAGAATAATTAAACCACAACTGCTTACAGAATCAGGAATACAAACTAAAGGTACGGCATTAGGGTGACATTTCCATGCATTACTCTGTTCCTGTCAAGCCATACTTTAATTCTTCTTATGAACAGATATAGGTTAAAGCTGCCTAAGGTCTAGGAAATTCCACACACTGTGTCCCAGCAAAACTACAGGAAAAAAAATGATAACCAAGTTTTAAGGGTTAAAACTGTAGGTCAAATACAGTGTAGTAAGTAAATCTTTTTTCCACTTCAGGTCCTATGTTGTGTTTGGCATGAAGAGAACTGTAGTTAAAAAGTGTTTCTTCAGCTCTGGAACTGCATGACTGTCCTCTGCATTTCCGTAGATGGAAGCAGTGAGCCAACAGAATTAAATACTGTTGGACAAACTGAAAGGTGAACGTTTACACAGTTTGTATGCTGACAGCTGAATTCTAAATGCTTATCAAAAGGCAATACTGTTTCCTTTACCCTTTTATTTAATCATACAAACCATGTTTTTTTTAAAATTGTGGTTGAAGGAGGAAGAATTAGGAAATCCTGGTATTTTTATGTGCTCCCTGTGGATTAACTAGGAGCCATTTTGCTAAGGACAAAAGCTCAAGCTACTGAAATGTCTCACCAGCGGCAATACCACACTAAAAATATGGAGTAATTTTCAGGTATTTGTTTAAAGTGCAGAGGAGTACTTCTGCTAGAACATTCTCCCCATTTTCATTAGCACAACTTGAGACACTTGCCAGAACATAAGGATGTCCTCCACTACAAGATGCCATTTTGCAATCCAGTGATCCAATCCAGTGACTTAGAATGGCTCCAGATCATAGGATAATATTGTCATAAACAAATCCCACATAAGGATGTCCTCCACTACAAGATGCCATTTTGCAATCCAGTGATCCAATCCAGTGACTTAGAATGGCTCCAGATCATAGGATAATATTGTCATAAACAAATCCAACTCATCATCATGACTTTAAAAAGAAACAGAAGGAACCCAGAATACTAGCCTGATCCAAATGGGAGTCAATAGAAAATCAGCTTTCATTCCTACTGATCCTGGATTCAGTCATTTAAGGGATCAACAAGCCATTTACTTTCAAAGGCCTACACTACAAGACAAGGTGAGCTGTCCCCATGTGCAGTTTACCCCTTCTGAGTTTTTTTTTTTTTTCTTTTTTAGTCCTTTAGTTTAAGTATTTAAAGGGCCTTCAAAGGAGTCTTCTCCAACACAGAGTAGTTTGCAAAAGTGTGCACTTGAGATGTGCCCTACGGTTCAGATACTTAGGATATTAATGTTTCTTCCCATGGGTCTAAGTGCAAGACCTGCAGATCTCCCTTGCTGAATAAGAGACAAAATAAAAATCTAATTCTATGTTGGGCCACGTCTTCAGTGGCCCAGTTCATTTAAATATGCGTTGTGATTTAACCCTAACCAGAGAGTAAGTACCATGGAGCCACTTGCTCACCTACCCCTCACCTGCCCCCAGTGGGGTGCAGAGGAGAACCACAAAAAAAAGGTAAAATCCACACATTGATATAAGAATAGTAATGCAATAATATCACTAATAATAAATGGTGAAGAATAGGGAGCCAATGAAAAGAGAGAGAAATAAAACCCAAAAAAGACAAGTGATGCTCAATACACTTGCTCACCACCCACTGAACAATGTTCCTGAGCAGCAATCAGCCCCTCCCAGGCAATTCCTCCTAGTTTATATTCTGCACATGACATTATCTGCATTGGAATATCCCTATGGCCAGTTCAGATCAGCTGTCCTGGCTATGCTCCTCCTCGCTGGCAGAGCATGGGAAACTCAAAAGTCCTTGACTTGGAGTAAGCACGAATTAGCAACAAATAAGCATCTGTATGTTAACAACATTATTTTCATTCTAAATCAAAAAAACCCAGCACTGCACCAGCTACTAGGAACAAAATTAACTCTATCCCAGCTGAAACCAGGACAGTAAGTCAGGTTTCTATGGCCTTCTTGGGTTTTTTTAAACAAGAGGAGTTCCACACACAGACTGAAAAAAATCTGTTTGAGGCAACACTGAATTGCAAGTACAACTGCTTTGTATTACAATTCAGAGTAAGATGCATTTTCTCCAGTGGCATCTCCAGTGCTGGTGGGACTGTCCCCACACTGATAGCTGCTGCGCAAGCACAGTGTACTCCCAGTCCTACTCTGTGCAGAACCTTCCACTTTGTAGTTCCTGCTCTGGCGTGCGTGGTGTTGGGCTCAACACTGACATGTGCACCATCCACATTTGGCATAGGATGGAATTAGGACTCAGAGTCAGGGGATTATTAAGGTCTGGTGCTCATCACCCCCACTCTTTCAAGCACAGGAGTCAGGCTAGGTTTTTTTGACTACATGAAAAATACACGCTTTGAACAACAGACTCCGTTGAAAGAGCAAAAAAGAGAGAAAAAGAAGCCCATGAATGTTTAAAACCAAAACAAACTTTGTAGAAAGCTTTGAAGTCATCCCTTCATTCCAGAAACATTCCAAAACACCACCTGCAACTCCTTAACTTTAAACATCCTCTAGAAAAAGCAATCAAAATTTAAAAAATTAAATTAAATTAACTTTTATTTCCTAGCACTTATGACAGGTTAACATTTGAAGATCTTTCTTGCTCTGGATATCTCAGAACACTTGACAGGATGAGCTAGATACTAGCATTAAAGTAACCACAAGCAAACAGAGCAGTTATTAGGAATGTGGTAACAGCTCACGTACAGCTGTGGATATTAGAACTATTTTTACTGAGAGAAGGAATGTTGGCTCTAATTCTGCAGTTATTCTTTACTCTTTTTCAAAGAGTGCCACAGGGATTTCTAACTTCCATCTGGACAGTTTTCCTTTAACTGTTTTTGAACACCATGTGTGAGAACACAACAGAACTATAGACATTAGAAATGGAAAAGACCGATTAGATCATGTAGCCATCCTCCTGCCAGTTGTAGATTTTTCCCTACAGAATAGTTCCTAGCACTTTGCCCAGTACAGTTTAAAGCATGTCAAGATACTTGGCTTCAACCATCTCCTTTGGAAATTATTCCACAGTGTATGAAGAATGCCATTAGGACGTTTTTCCTGGTAGACGTAGCACACATTTTTCTTTCCTTAATGATTTCCAGCCTATTATTCCTGGTTATATCGCATTGGGCCAGCCTGAATAACTCATCTTTACACCTTCGAATAAATGGAGACAGATATGTTTCCTTGCACATTGGTCATTATTTGGCCAGACTACACACAATTTTATTGCCAAAATATACAATATACTTTAATAAAATCAGTTATTCCACTCTTTTAGTCATTATAGGATAATTGTCTCCACTCCAGTGAACGTTTTTAGATGATACTCTCAACAAACCTGTTTATTCTTCCTTACCTTCTGCTACCTTTTGCATCTCTATAAAATAAAGTAAAAGACATAATAAACTTACAGAAGAAAAATAGCCTTGCAAAGTCAGCACATCAGTAAATGTACTGTCTAACTCTTCTGTAACAGCAGCTGCTGCCAACATTGTGATTTCTGCACAGGGTTTATACTTCCCCTTGCCACAGTGTCAAAATACTCATTTTGCCAATGTGTAAGATTTTCAAGATTTTCATTCCTTTCCATCTTCTCTCCAACAAGAGAGGTCTACTAAACCAGCCTTATTCTGACAAACGTAAGTATTGTTAAAAAATTTAAATTGTAAGTTATTAGAAATCAGAAGCTTTTTAAGTATCTCAGGTTTAAATATATTTCTTCGTCCTCATTTCAGCTTCCTTAAATCAGTTCACTCAATTTTTCCCTTCTTTGTCATCATTACTTCTTGTATTACTTTTCTCTAATTTCAATTTCAGAACAACTCAGTAACATTTTTCATACTACCTTTAATATTAAGGTTGTACATTGTAATTTCTACCACTGTGTCTACATCACAGACTTTGCAAAAAATTAATATGATCAGATGCATTCAGCAAAAAAACGTAAACAGAAAAATTAAGAAACATGTCAGGAAAGAAAAGATTATTCAAGACATGTAGTGACTTGGGCAGAGAGGAAGTGCAGTGAAAGTGCTATGCTCAGTACCAGAAGCACAGAGAATGTTGTGGCCATTCTGAGTACACACATTCAGGATTTAAAAATAAAGCATAAAAGCGTAAAAACAGAAATAACAATGGAGCAAATATGGCTATGCCTTTAGCTCTCTTCCTCGCCAGCAAGATCACCTGCCACTGATAAAGGGATAGGTCAGAATTATTAGTTCTAAATTCATGAACCTGTTTCATCTTGATAGTGCTTCAAACATTTTAACAGATCCAATCACTGCATTACCTGCTCAAGAAGCCAAAACCAAACAAAACCTCTATACCACTGAATTCAGGAGATTCCTCATTTTATGCCTTCTGTTTATTAAAAAAGTACATAATGTCTCAAATTAGAGACACTGAGTCAACCCACCAACTCTTCTGCTCCCATGAAGTCATAAGATAACATTTCTCTAAAAGTGCACAAAGTTAAAGAAACAAAGCAGACACAATCTAGTGAAGCCAGTTAAAAAGTAGCTCTGCAAAGGCTCTTCAACAAAGACAGGTCTATTAAACCAGCTTTATTCTGGCAAATGTATTGATTATGCATCTTTATTACAACAGAATTTACAAGCTAAAAGATGTAACATTTGAACCGCTCATTACTAATTTTTATTATTTAGTCTAGTCTTAAAACATCTTTCAAATCATCTTTGCAAGCATTAGTGTGTGCAGAGTCTTAACTCCTCTGTTTCCCTAGGAAAAGACACTACAGCAAGCCACCAATGTTTAAGTAAGAGAAACATTCACAAATTATTTTGTTTGGTCTATTTAATCTCTGCTATCAGTCCGATCCTGCCATTAAAATAATGAAATATACTGCTCACTGAGAGAAAATCAAATTAAAGATCTCACAGTATTTCTAATAATTCTTTTCCAATACAGGGAATAAGTCTGCATTTCACCCTTCAAGAACTCACATTATACTTTACATTACCAGTGAGCTGAAGTCTCAACTTCTCAGTGGTACTACTAGTATTTTTTCCATCACTTAATCGCTAACTGGATCTTACGGATGCAGCACTATGAGATGAAACAGTTTGAAATGACAGCTGGAATAGAAACTCCAACCTTTTCTAGCCACCTCCAATCCACAGTTCCTAAAAAAAAAAAAATCTTCTATTCTACTGTTTGTTACCATATTAACATGACTACAGTTCTCTACATGGCAGCTCTTATTAACAATAGTCTGGTTTTTTTACTGATGACTATCTTGGCTAAGATATACAGTGAAGGGGAAGATCTCCCTAAGTTTCATTATCGGATCTTAAAGAACCATCCTTACAAAAGAATTGAAAACATTTTCTTTGTACCTCCAAAAACAGAAAAGCAAATCAAGCTGTCATGTCTTTTTGTGACGTTAAAGCAGAATGCAGTACCATGTATTTTGAGCAGATATGGATCTGATATAATTGAGTCAGTGGAAGGGGAAAAAAGTTGAAAAGGTAGTATCTGAGAACTAACAGAAGAAAGCATCACATCAGAAATAAAAAAAAAAATTCAGCCACTGTACTTCAGACAATGCATATTTTGTATACTGAGTTAAAGAAAGAAAACTACTATGGCAGCATTAGTAAAGCCATTAGTAAAGTTTGCTCTGGATTGCAAGGTGAGAATCTGTATCATACTTTTACTGAAATCAGTGGGAGAACAAACTTGACACAATTCTCGAAGGCTAAATTTAGATCCTGTATTTAGCCAGTAATAATGTCTTGTGCCAACAGAAGTCAGTTTTAAATACATTCCTGTAATAATGTGTACTTTAAAAGCCTCTTATACATACAAAAATGCAGAATCCAATCTTCACCAAGAGATAAATTTACTCCTCTGGATAAAAAAAAAAAGTATGTAAACAAACACAGATTTTTGAAGGTGTTTCCTCATTAGTCACATGCTCACTAAGATGTCACAAATCAGGGCAGCACCGTGAACCAAGATACAACTTTCTCATGCGGACCTGCAAGAGATCCTAATCCCGGGGTAAAGCGATTGCTATCTCTAGACAGCATTAGCAGCATAATCTGCATGCAACTACAGGGATGAGAAGTATTTTCCAAAGTCAGTTAATACGAAATAATACTATAGTAACTTGGTGCATCAACTTCCACTTAATGGGTCCTGACTGTAAGCTGCAAGTAAATGCTGTAGGCCACGGAAGAAGAAAGCACTACTATGCTGGCACGCAGGCCCATCTGAAAAAGATCAAGGGAAAGAATCCCTTAGGGGTAAAGCTGCAAACAGGCCACTAAAATCTGGCCCTAATGCTATGCACAAAGATTCTTCATTTGCAATGACAGGACAGGATTAAAATCACCGCTAGTTCTCACTAAGGTTTCTAGACCAAGAAATTTCCAAAATATTATTCAGTTTGTGAAATAACTTGTTCACAGCGCATATGAATATTAACATCCATCAGGCAACACCCAAATACCTAAAAACACAAGTGGAGTTGTGTGCCAATAACAGCTAGTAAACAGACAGACCTAAAGGGGACAGTTCACACATGCTGCTTTCTCTTCCTCCTCACCGCCACAGAATAATGCCTGCCAATTTCTAGACAGTCCAGCATACTTCTCCATTTAGTGTTTTGTCTGAAAGCCAACAATGCAGTCAGGACATACAAAAATACCCCAAAGACTTGATGTGTTAGGTCTTGAAAGATGGAAATAACAAAGCATAACATTAAAGGTTTTTTCCAACCTTTAAGTTCTCCACATTTCTTTGTACTCCTTGGCATTCACAAACATTAAGTACTAGAAAGCTAAGTCTCGATTCTTTCCCTCTGCTTCAGAATATCACTCAATCTGTAACTGACACTAAACACCAAGTTATTTGTATTCAGATAAATTAAAACCAAGAAAGTCATCTGTATTCATACTAGTCAGCTATATGTTATCATATTAACTCTGTCTTGGCCTTAACATTTTCTCAAGGAACAGACTCCCCCAAACAGCAAGCGTTGTTTAGGAATCAAACTTTTTTCTTTGTAGTTACAGCATAGTCAGCCTTATAGCAAAAACTTACAGGTAAAAACAAATTACAGACATTTCTAAAAGGTAAATAATTACCTCAGGTAAACAACATATCTGGCAGAAAGGGACTGAAGAGAACCACACAGATAATGTCAGAATTGCCCAACTGAAAAGCAGAAGGGCATGCAGTTGTTTAAAAAAGGATCAGATAGATACATAATCCACCCACAACACACTTTTTCTGCTGTTTTTATTCCCAGGCTGACAAGTTATTTAACTTTATAAAACAGGACTAATATTTTGGCTGGGAAGCAAGAATCTTGTCTTCTCCATTATATTCTTCACTATCGCCTACGTGGATCTTCCTACTTTCTGTTCACAATAGAACTTAGATGAAAATTTTGGCTTCTAGTACATAGTCAAATCCTGCCTTAGTTTTCAGTTGAAAATTAAAAAGATGGCTAGTTATTGCTCCTCACCCACACTCATCAGGAAAATAAAGAATTCTCACAATGCCAATTAGATTAATTTTTAGAGGGGATTGTAAAAACCCCAAGATTTTCCCACATAAATGGGGGTGCGCTCACATTCTAATTCTAGGTCTTTTAGAGAAGAATTCAACAATAGTAACTATCAGCTATGGTTTTGTTTTCAAAACATTGACTTTATGTTTCTGCTCTCCTCAGTCCACAAAACGAAAGACTTCCCTGATCTATATTATTTCTTATGAGAAATTAATTACTCAGGAGATCAATAGCTAGCAACTTTCAAGAATAGACAAACACTACCCACATTCTTCAACTGTTATAAAACCAGATGAAAGCTGTTTTCTCCTGATTAAGAAATCCTATATTCCCCCCTTCATTCCCTCCTTTTTAATTAATGAAAAAGCAGCAAAACTGTTTAATGATGACCAAACAGTTTTTCCATAACAGAAACAGATGGAGGCTGAAGAGATATGAATATCTGCAACTTTAAGAAACAAGTTAAATTAAAAGGACCCCTGTACCAGATCCTAAGAAAGCTCAGTTTCTCCAGGTCTTACACAAAAGCATACTCCTAAACCAAAAATATTCATAAAATAAGTTTCTGTAATGTAATCAAACAACAACAAAAAACCCCAGAATACTGTACATATAGCAAAGAAAAGCAACTTGTAGCAACAAAGGTACAAACTGCTGACCGAGACTGCAAACAAAGAGACAACGTGTCCAATATGAGGTAAACTGTTAATGAAGACTTACCTCCAGAAACTGGGGCATCCATGAAAACAGCTCCCATTTTTTCAACAGCTTTGGCTAATTCTTTTGAAACTGCTGGGTCAATAGTACTGGAATCTATTAGCAATGAGCCTTTCTTCACTTTCCTAAAATAAAAATGATTTGTTGTTGCTATTATTAAGTATTTGTTTCACAGGACACCTGTAATTATTACCACGGCACTGGCTTTCCTCAACATGATAAATTTATAGACACTTTGTGGTACCCAGGGAAACAAAGTTTTAAACCCTGTTCAATATTTATACTGTAGATTAAGTATAGCACACAGTTTTGAATCACTCAAAGCCTAATAATATCTGAACACAAAAAAGGATGTTCCTCCTAAACACTATTACAAAAAATTACACAAAAGGGTGCACAAGGAAAACCTGTCATCATAAAAGTTTGAACAGTATATCATATACAGACCATCTAAGATGCATTCTAAGCAACTGACCTAAATGTTGATTCAGCCTAAAATTTAATATATAACAATACAAGGTTCTTTTTATATATACCATATCTTAAGTTCTTAGCAGAACAGTCTGATTTCATTCTTTTAATCATTGCTACTATTTATTCCACATAAAGATCATAACTAAGACCACGAAAACCTACAGAAGATTTGAAGTGAAGCATGGAGAAAAATCTTGTTTTCCCAGTGATAGTTAGTAAATTTGGGCAGAAGAACTGTAGAACAGAGGAAGTTGCATATGTGATTAAAAAAAAAAAAAATTAAATTTTTAAATTGAAAAAATTTTTTTTAATGCCCTCCATAATAAAAAAGTTGAAGGTAGCTGTTTTATCCCTCTTTCCATTGAATTACACCATGATTTCAAGTCCACTTGACCAGCATTCACCATGAAATCAAACGAAACAGTTTTTCAGTCATAAAATGGTGGCCCATTTAAAGCTACACGACAGATGAAGAGCTTCACTGCACCTTGCATGGTGCTGGCAGTACAGTGATTTTCACTTCACTGAACTACCTAGATCACTGGAAATAGTCTCTCAATATATACATACGGCTGTAGACCCCACTGGAGCTCCAGACTCAAACAGTGCTCCATACATAAAACTTGTCATTTTTCATGGGAGGTGTCACCTGCCGCACAAAGTTTGAACATATGCAATGAAAACCAGCGTGCAGATAAAGTACTCCATTGTCTCCCCTTGTGCTCAGAAGTAGGAGCAGTGGAAGCTCCTTGGTAACACAGTGGGATGACTAAGTTAACCCTTAAACACTTCATGGTATCAATGTTTTCTTCAGTAAAGCTTAAAAAGCTTTAGAAAATTAAGAAAGTCAATTCAGTCAGTGAGGACCAGGCCTTGACTGTAACTCAGAGAGACAACCACTACTGCCAAATTACACTTCCTTCTCTTAATACAGAGGCTGAGAAACTGCAGTAGCATAGGACTGCTTTCCACAGCCTCTGTTCCCTGCAGGATTTTCCACATCTATGTACTTAAAAGATTAACTGGCTGTACTATGTCAGTAAGTACTGCCAATTGTTCGTCAAACCACTGTCATCCTGGATAGTTCTCCCACAGCTGTTTGCCTGGCTTTGTGGGACTGAGCCAATTACCCATCTTCCCTGAAGGGTCTGAGGTATGGATGCTTAGATCTGCTCAGTCCTACTTTGTAAGGAATTAAACTACAGACCAGTCAGGGAAGGAAGTAACTATTATTCCTATATAGCAACAACAACAGAAATCCCTCTCCTCCACTTCATTTTCTTATCAATGCATCTTAATATTGTACAATCAGTACCTAAAAAGACATCACCAGTTTTTGGCAATCTACTGTACTTTTGTCTTCTGTATGCTTCTTCCTTTACATTATTAACCTTGATAGCTGTAAGATGCTACATGATCCTCAGTTATCCAGTACCTTAGTCAGCCTGCCAGGAGTAATGCACACATGGCCAGAACAGACTTTTAAATACTATTTATTTTTTTATTTGGCAAGTACAAAAACTCTGAGCGATAGATTTCTGCAAACTATGCATTTAAGGTTTAGTGGCAACTCCTTCACAGAAGTTAAAACCCACTGTTTCACATTAAACAAACTTGTTAGCTATTTTCTTCCGTAATAAACAGACAAGTAAGAGTAAAAATCAATATAAAGTCTTGTCAGCTTTCTACGTTCATATACTTTAATACCATAAGACACAATGACATCTCTTCAGAACATTTAATTTATAGGATTTCAAGTAAAAGAAAAAATGAGCAAATAATTATTGCTAGAAAATATTCTAGTTAGACCTGTGTGTAGTACATTACATTAGGGCAAAAGAAACATGCAAGTGGAAAGGTAGATAACAGTCAGTTAAATTATGTTAAAAATAAAATTAAGACTTCAGCCAAAAGCCATTCAGAACCAAGCACTGTATAAGAGAACTGATATAATTAGAAATATCAATATTGACAGAACAGAGAACATTGAATTAAGTGCCCTGAAGGCACAGCAAGAGTTACAGCAACAGGGATCATCTGAAAAACAACATGATACAGCCTTAAGTAGGAGTGGGAATTCTCTAAACTACAAAAAATTCTTACTTTAGAATTCCATTTGCTCCTGTGTAAACTTCTCTCACGTTGGGACTAGAAGGCAGCATGGTAATAATTCTGTCTGCTCGTTCTGCTACATCTGCTGGGGATTCTGTTACCTTTTAAAGCAAAAAAAAAATATATAAGCTTACACTTCCTGAAACAGAGATGTCAGACATGTTTGTTGAATGTTTTTAGTATTCATCCGTCACAACTTAGCTAGGCAAAAAATTAAAACACTAGAAAAATTGCTCTCCTAATGAAAATGTTAGTTAATTGTATCCAGGAATAGAAAAATAAAAAAATAAAAATGAAAAGGATTTGCTATCATGGAAGTTCCTCCACATCTGCCAAGGGGGATGCTTGCATCCCATCAACCTATTCATGAATCTTCAATTCCTTAAAAACCATGCATCTATACAAAATATTGCTCTGCAATGTTTCTAAGGAGGAAAATATGAAGGATCACAGAAATCCCACTTTTTTCCTATCTTATATATGATATTGGAAGAGAGGAAGACTGAGGAAAAAAGAAAAAAATTATTTAATGTATCTCTGAGGCTCACCTTAAGAAAAAAAAAATCAGATAAACTAACTGCCGTTTCTCTCGATATTACAGTTGGCATTTTTTTAAAAGGAAAATTATCAGCTCAAGTATTCTTCACAAAAGAAGATCTGAACAATTTTCAAAATATAGTATTAGGTATTTGTTGCCAAATAAACATACCAAACTTTAAAGGTATATTACCTTTCCCAGATCACTTTCAGAGAAATATTGACAGCTAAAGCTGAGTTGCACTCAGAAGGCATTTACCACTACAACTTTTGTCCAGTGCTGGTTTGAAATAATTCTTTAAAAAATGCATTGTTAATACATTCATAGATAAGGGAAAACAGCAACAAAAAATACAGCTAATTCTTTTATCTTTAGCCCATAAGGATCAAATCTGATTTCAGTCATTCAGGTAGTTTTACAGAAAGTTCTAGGTAGGAAACAAGATGAGCAGAAAGTAGATTTTGTTTGTGAATAGGACTTCTAGTATTTATTTTCCAGCAATTGTTGTTGAATGATGAGAAGCAACCTTAGTATCTCAATGATCTGTTCTGCTACATATGTTATATGCCTTGAGTTTTTAACCTTTAGAAATGTCTTAAAATTTTACATGCACTTCTTAATGTGAATAAATTAGAATTTCCATATCACATGACTCTAGGAATAAAGAAATTGCAGTTGAACAGGTACCTGAAATTATGGAGACTTTCCATAGTGCAGACAAATCAACAAATCGTTGAGCCTATTTCACCATTCCCTACCTTTTTATAAATACAAGTATTTGTTATAATTTTTGTTAGTTTTGACAGTAAAGATCCTAATGTAAATATATTCTCTTTTTATATACACTACATTTATAAGGTCTCAGAATCAAAGAAAGCATGTTATATACACATTTATAAGAAATGTTGAATAAGGATTTCTGGGATACAGCATGAGAAACTTCTTGATTTGTATTTATAAGTAAAAGAAGGGAAGACTGTATATAGTCACTGAACAAAGCTCTTGGGAAAAAAAAAAGTACAGAAACTGGCATAGATGGGACTTAGGAACACCCAGATTTTGTAAAGACTAAGTTAATACTGCACAAAATATGTGATATACCACACAGTTGAAAAAGGAAACATGTTTTAGTCCAAAGAACAAAGGTTAGGAGGAATAAATGAGCCAATTATAAGAGCAAAGCTTTTCTATTTGATTAGTTAATTTTATGACTTGACTCCCTGGAGACTGGAGTGCCTATCTCTTTATATAGGAGCATGACACCTTTGTCTTTAGTTTCAAGTATCTCTGGTTCAGTTCAGTCCCAATGTGTATTATTAGAGGAGGAGAGAGGCTGTGCAACTGGAACCTGAATTTATATATGCCTTCTTATTTGAAACTATTATGTCCAGTATTCTTAGGGGTTTGCAAGTTATCAGCTGAAGACTCAGTGGCCCATTTGCATCTTTCAACCAGAAGTTGAAAAACATATTATATTGGGCACACAACTGAAAAACTACATCAGTCTCAAATTTCTACCTGGCTACATAGATAGAATATAGCTGGGTTAGAATATAGCTGGGTTTTGATTACAGTTTTAAACAGTTCTTAAGGAACACAGATACATAGACATAGTCAGTAGTCACCTACACAGAAATTAATTTATTCCATCCATGTCTTTCAAAATACTAACATGCCTTTTATATGAAGCAAATGAGATTAAAAATGCATACAGATTAGGACAGTACTTCCACAACCATATAAAGAAAAATCTTTCTGCTACCTTGAAGTAAGTAGCAAAACAAAGTGGGAATTAAAAGTGGGAATTGCCACTCTTAGCTTTTTGATACTGTTAACAAATATGAATTATATTTTCTGAGGAAATCTACCTACCTGGTTCAGTAAGCAGCATACAAAACTTTTATTTTATTTGGGACTTCCTGTCTCAGAAATAAATCTGAATGATTTGAAAGCTATTGCAAAGCATTAAGCATTCAAAATCATTAAGAATGGGCATAACTTTAAAAAATATACCAAATACTAATTGTTCATTACCAACACAGACCATACTGTCTCAGAGTAGCAGCCCACGGAGTTCTGTACATGTTCGGATACTTGTTTGCTTAGTTCAACCAAACTTTTTCAGTATGCAACTGGATAGGGGAAACTTTTCTTCATACTGGTCATTGGTTTTGCCCTTCAATATGTGCATCTGCTTATATTTGTTCCAAGCTGCTTCCCTATTTTTTATTTATTTTTGCGGTAAGTCAATTAATAATTCTGTTAGCCTAAAATGCCATTATTACTGTACACTGAAGAAAGCTCTGTTTTTATGATGCTTTATGCACCAGATGACTTCAGTAACTAACACTCTCAATCTTCTAAATCTGAGATAAGATTCAAAGACATGTAAACTGAAGTAAAGTAACACAGTGTGTGTGACACAGTTACTCCACTGTGTGGAAAAAAAATTGATAAGTATGTTAAATATGACGAAGGGGAAAGACAGTAAGTAGAGTGTAGAGGCAGCCTACTTGCTCACAGTCTTGTTCAGTATTTTCCCTTGTTTTTAGCCTTCCAGCTTTCTCCCAAGTGGTTCCATATGCTCCAGCTGAGCCAGTTTTCCTCTTACTATTCATATATGCTACCTCCCAGTTCTTTAATTCAGAGGCTAAAGAAAGGAGAGTCACAGATTACGCAGATTAATGGTCCAACATCCCTCATCCTCCATATACCTTGGTAGCAGCACTGGCCTTAAACAATGGCTAGATTTACGGTCTCTTGGGGTCATTTCACCTCTGTAACACTCCTGATGATTTTACCCTATCAGCCAGACCAAAGAGAAAGCAGCCCTTAGAGCCCAATGTTCCTTCTACAGCAGTTTCTACAAGGCCCCATGGACCCACAAGCTTTCAACTCCTGAAAAAAGTGTTGGGGTAGGATTTACACCTATAGATCAAGAAGAGAAAGCTACGCTCACATAATTTTCCTGAAGTGTGTTTTATTTGTATTTAAGCCTACCCATGTATTCTCTTAGTGATTTACAATCTTAAAACATACTTTTGACTTTATTTTTAAAAGCATTATAGTTCACCTTTATTATCACATGTTAAGTCTTGCAGCGAATGCCAAGGATTCCATTACAAGGGCAAAAAGCTAGCAAAATGGGCAGCCACAGCAAAGAGATCCTACTGCAGAATACGAATTAAAAATACAACCAGTTGTTCAAAACAGACTCCCATTTGCCCAGTCTCTTATTCAAAGACAGGTCTGTTTCATGCCTGAGGGTCTCGGCTGCTTTAACAAAATAAAAACAAGAGCTAGGAAAAGAAGTTGAAAATCTTACTTTCCCACTTAAGGCCAAGATTCTGTAATTATTCAAGGGGAGCTGAAATTAATTACTAACGGGTGCGCTTTATCATTTTATCTTTCATGAATCTTGATGTTACCACATTATTTAAAACAGCTGCAATTAGCTCCAGCAGTTTAGACTTTCAAGGTACACAGCTCCTCTATCTAGATCTACCTACAATTTCCTTGCCACTCCTGGAAAATTCCCTCCTATCCTTTATACTGTTACATCAGAGTATTATTTTTGCATTGCACTCCTTACTTGAGTATGTTCTTTTGTTCCAGTGTTTTATGCACCTACCCATCTGCCCACAACTGTCTAAACTGTTACAGCTTTGAAGTATGTCAAAACAACTCAAAGGTCTTTCAGACACTTAGAAATAACCCAGCCACCTCAGAGACTGAATGGGGTTCCAGGAGTATTAACAGATCAATAAAAGGCATAGGACTAGCTGGAAAAGGGCCAAGATTTTTCGGGGTATACGGCAGGAAGGTAAACCTCCTTAATGTAATCAATTCCTTCCCTCCTTTTTCCTTTTCATTCCTTCCTCTTCTCTCACCGTATCCTTCCTCATCTCCAAGAGAATAAGCACTGAAATAATTAAATTTTTCCCCTGCCCCTGAGGACTGCACCTTGACGCAGCAGGAAAGCTCATATGTCCCTATAACCCTTATAGCTATGCCAGCAGGAACTTTTAACTAGGGTCATTTAACCTGAAAAGGTCAAAGTAGGAACCAGATGAAAAGCAGCCCACTGGCCATCTAGACCTGGGGGAGAAGGAAGTAGGAGAAAGGAGGAGGTGAAAGAACAGGCCATCAAGCTACTCTCATAAAAACGGGAGGGGAAAAAAGAGCCAGATAAGTTCGACAAAGTAGCAATTCTGGCTAACAACAGGAAAATTACTTAGGTTAGAATCATATCTTTGCTCCAACTGAAACCTTACAGATTCACATTGTATTCATTGTGCTGTTTTAGTTCTGACTGTGATCTTAATCAAGAAAACAAATGCAGATGATTTAGTTGCATTGCATGCAAGAATCATTCAACACAGCTATTGTAGGAATAAAGGAAGTTTATTACTATACCTGAGCACCCAAGTCTTGAAATTCTTTGCAAGCTTCTGGGAACACATCATATGCAATAACCGGATATCCATGTTTCACCAGGTTTTTTGCCATTGGATTTCCCATGTTACCCAGCCCAACGAATCCAACTGGGGTTTTGGAAGCCATAGTCCTAGAACACACTGATTTCAAAAAAAATAAAGATCATTATATTTCTATTTCAGAGTAATGCGCAACAATAACGTAATAAAACCTACCATGAAATCTGGTTTCAGTGATTTAAACAGCTTTATGCTTAAAAAAAAAGTGGAAATGTGAATCCTATTCTACACAGTTTAAACCGTAAATTATAGTTCACATTGGCCCACAAATACAACCCCAGAATGATTTTTCTACATATCAAAGAAAATTATTGTAATTAGGAAAATGTGGGTGTTTCAAAAGATATAGTAATAAAGCTGAGCTCTGAGAAGAGCTCAAACACAGACTTAAAATACGCAGGATTCTCTCTATTTTATTAGGTGTCTAAATCCTAAACTGGATATGGAAAATCCAACTTTATATATATTTTACAGACTCTGTATTTGCAACTTCGCTTGCAGCCTTGACATATAGCACCTGTTCTCTAGAAATGGACCGAGGCTGCCACTTTATTTCATGCACTTCCTCACAAATAACTGGATTCTTCTGATCCCATCAGATACAAGCCACTAACCTAAAGACGAAAACCTCCATACTAAATCATGGTAAACCCTTTGAGCCATGTAGTCACAATTCAAATACTGAAAATTAGAACAAAATATAGTATAAAAACAAAATCATGAAGTCTTTGCAGGTATAACCTCTATATTCTATTTACCATACTACCAAGACAGAACTATGAAGCATAACCTACAATTTGTGGAAAGCACCACAGTTTCAGTGAGCTATCTTTTACAAGTAGTTAGTGAGTATCAAATGCTGGACAGTAGCAGCACTGCAGGCATTCGTCTACTGCAATCACTATCTCATTACTCTAAATCCAAAGGCAGCACAATTGGACAGTGACTAGATTTCTTTGCCAATTACATAAAATAATTTCTCCTTTACAACAAAGGAAAAAGCTAAGCAGAACAAACACTGAAGTGTGGCAACTAAGCAGCTAGAAACAAGGTTAACTAACTACAGAATTACTGTAACTCTGAAGAGCACATACAGAAAACGTGCCTAAGCTGGATCGAGACTCTAAGAGGTCTCAATGCTTAGCAAAGAATCCTCTCTAGGCCAATAACACTTGATTAATCATTTTAAAGTCTTTCTGACTTTAAGCTCCTACTTAGCCAGCAATGGTCATGCTCTTTCATCTGCAGCACTATTCTGAAAGTGCCACATTTAATAAATCAGGTTTGTTGAGAGAATTTTGTTCTGAGTTTCCACAGATGCCTGCAGAAATTACATAGCTAGAGAAGTAGCACTATTTAAAATAAATCTGCGCTGGGAAAATGCTTAGTGAAAACTGAGATAAGTCAGGAAAAGAGCACATCACTTTTTGAAGAAGTGCTTGCTACATGTCAAATCTAGGGAACAAAGAGCCTAAAACAGCATCATCAGCCATAGTAACCATCTTGGAGTCTTCTTCTCATTGTTTCTGAGACAGTCTTCCCCAGTCCCTCACACTAACCTAAAACTGCACCTTTTGTTAGCCCACAGCATCCCACTTCCCAAGAAGGTTCAAGCTCTAGTTTTAAGCATCTTTCTTTCTCTAGCCCTTAATACCAGTGGATCTTATTTACCTTGACTTCAGCAAAGCTCTCAGAACAGCTTCCTCTCATATCCCAGTAGCCAAATGAGGAAAGTATGGACTTGACTGCAAGACTGCCTGAAGGAAGAAATACTGTCTGGACTGTTGGGCTTAAACAACAGTGATCAGTGGTTCAAAGACTATCAACAACCAGCTACACGTAATGTACCTCATGGGTCAATATTGGTGCTGTTTAAAAATGTCATCAATGATTGATGATAGAACATTAGCACCCTCAGCAACATCATGTGTGACACCAAACTGAGGGGAATGGCTGAAAAACTGCAGGGCAAGGCTACCATTCAGAAAGACTGGAGAAATGGGCCTCAAGCAGTTCAACGAAGACAAATACATGTCCTCTGCTTGGGGCAGGAGATGTCACTGCAGACTGAGGACTGGCTTAGACAGCTGGCAGCTCTGCAGAACCTGTGGAAATTGAGCATGAGTCAGTAGTGCATCCTCGCAGGAAAAGGTTAATGACATTCTGCCCTCCATTAGCAAGAGCATATCCAAGAAGTCAAAGAAACTAGTGATTCCTCTCTAACAGCACAATACATAAGAGATGTGGTCAAATTGCAGACAATCCAGCAAACATCAAGTAACATGACTGACGAGTTGGAGAATATGGCCTATGAGCAGCAGCTGACGGAACTGTCTTGGTTGAGCTTGGAGAAGCAAAGGCTAACTGCAGTTTTCTGCCACCATGGAGTGGGAGGGAAGAAGAGTTACAGAGCAAATGAAGCCAGATTCTTCACAGATATGCACAACAATAGGACACGGGGCAAAGGCCAAAAGTTGCAACACAGGAAATTCTGTTTAGAAATCAGAAAAGTATCTCTCGTGTGGAAAAAGGTTCTGCTCTGGAACAGGTAGTATAGAGAAGCTGTGGAACTTCCATCCTTGGAGCAACCTTGGAACACCCCGAGCAATCTGATCTAGCTTTAAAGACAGCCTTGCTCCCAAACTTCAGTTTTCTTCATTTCTGTGAATTCCCAGTGACCTCACCAGAGGAATAAATCTGGCTACCAAATCTAGCCTCATTGTTGTACACTCTTCACCTTTATCCTGATCTCTTCTTTTCTCACACCACCTCATGGACATCTAACCATCACCTCAAACTAAACATCTTCAGAAAATTTTTTTTTTGTTATCAGTGCTGACACCAGCAGTGATGTCTGTCACTCACAGCCTAGATGAGCCATCCACAATCTGCTTAAATCTCACTGATTCATCCCTTGTCATATCTGAGATCTCAGCTACTTCACAACCTGGTCACTTGCCTCAACAGTCATAATCTTGCCTTGATCTTCATGGAAATGTTGGGAATTGAGAAAGACATTTTGCCCATGCCACTTTCTGTCACTCCTTCTCTGCATCCTGCCTGCCTTTTCTCTACCACGTCACATAAGACTGCTTTGCCTTGATGACTTTTCATGGCTATCATCACATCTAAATATTAAGACATCAACTGGTAATCGGACTGTAGTGACAGGCTTTATTGCCAACATGCATTTCTATTATGTCTCTAAGGTAAATATCCATGAAATTAATGCATTCTTCTACTATAAGGCCTCCTCTAAAAATCGTCATTTTGCAATATCCCCAGGCATGGTAACATCCCAGTTAGGCTGGGATATGAGGTGACATATCCTGACTGGTACTAATAGTTTTGTGTCATTGTATTCTATTATTTCCCCTTTTGTCTGTCTCTGTTGATTTTCTCTTGTCTTAGTTTCTGTTATGGGTTAACTACAATATATTAAAATCCACAGGAATTGGGAGAGAAGTAAATGTTAGAGAAGTACTTCAATTTCCCAGTCACTTTCTGACTTCTTAGTTTGGTTTAACTCTTCACAGCCCAGTGTTAAATTAGCCACTTTAAAATTACATAGTTTGATTAACAGCTTTGAAAAATCTCCAGATCCCCAGGCACTCAATCCCAGGAAAACTGCTTTAAAGCACTGATGAAATTGGCTCACAGACCTAACAGAGCTGATTTCAAGTACACCTGAATCAACTGCCTTTAGAATCGTGGCACATTTTTTTAATGACTACTTAAGACAGTGGGGCTTTGCCAAACACAGGATGTTTTAGAAGACAATATTTTTCACATTTTCATATTAGACAAGTCTCCACAGGTGCTTTCACAGAAAGTGATGTCCAGCTTGAATATCTAGATACTTTTCAGTATTTAATACATGGCACAAGCCCAGTTTTGAAATAATTGTATAATTCAAACATGTAAAGATTGATATTCTGCAAACCCACATACACGTATGCTTAACTAATCTCATCAACTGTATAAGCATTTGCAGAAACTGTCCCTGTGGTATTGAGTCTATTTTACTTCAACCATAAAATCTACAATAACCTGCTGCAATCATATGGCTGGAAAAACGCCCAGTCCACATTTAAATTCTAACAGAGGGCAGAACATCAGAAGTAGGAGCAATAGAATCTACTTTTAAAACAATCACTGATACCATGTGCAACTAATTCTCCTTCACTGGGAACAGAACCAGCAATATAGGTTACTCTATAGGTCAAGTTAATTATGAGCAAAACCAGCTAAAGCTACACTGAATCCAAAGAATTTGGGCTTTTCCCAGGAGATTCTTCATTATTCTCTTGAGAGAATATGTGTTTGCAGAGCCCCATGCCTATGAAGACTTCATTGATGAGGAAGACCAATTATGACCCTCTCACCACAACTGGGGCTTACAGATAATATAGATAAAAATGTTTTGCTTTGAAAAGTCAGCCTATAATAGAAACACCTGATCTAATCTGCAATTTCAGAACTTTAATTTTACCTTAATTTTTTTAAATTAAAAATTATTTTAAATTATTATAAAATTATTTTTAAAAATCAGCAAGAGTTTGAGTCTACAAATGTTTTTTCTTGAACAAAATAGAACAGTTTAACTTCAGAAATGCACAGATTGCAATCCTCTCCTTAGAATACGTGGTCTGTCAATGACCTAAAACTTGTCTTTTCAAGATTCTACACAAAGATATTGAAAGCAATTTTATTTTTAACCTGAACTATGACAGTTACAAGTTTAGATAATTTCAGATGTTTACATTTCGTTTCACATTATCTCCCAAAGTAATGACTCTTACAGTTTCAAGAAAGAATTCCAGCTCCAGAGGTACCCTGATTTCACTGCAAATACTAGACTGCACAAACACTATAATATGCAGTACTGAGGACATCTCTTTGTATTCAAACAAAAAGGAACTAATAGCCGGGTAGGACCACAGACAGCAGAGCTGGAAAAGGTCCAATATACTTGTACTCTGAGAGAAAGAACAGCCTAACTGGCCAAGAACAGGACTGAGAAACAAGTAACTTTCAAAATGTAATTTCAACTATATTACTTAATTCTTGGCCTTATAAAATCTATTTTGAATCATGTTCACCAAATGGCACAAGAGGTAATAGCCCACACTGTCCTGTCCCATAAGAATTACCTAATCAGAGCAGTTGCGGTTCATATTAATATTCCTAATCTCTCTGGATCAGTGAAACTTGACCTCTTTTCCAACCTAGTAGGTGAGCTTTAACAGGATCAGGGGAAGATGCCCAGAGGAAGCTCAACTATGAAGTTGCTGGTTATGCTTGGGGCTTTATGAGAAAGTACATATGAAGTCACTTGACAAGGAGATGGAAACATGATGACAATATGAGCCACTAAATGAAAGATTTTCCCACTGTTTTAGCATCTGAAGTTCTGGTACAAGCACAACAGAAAACACCACTGCTTTTCTGCTTCCTGCTTTGAAATAAAGGATCAGAGAGAGCTTCTGTGTCTTGTGTAGACTTCTCTATGGAAACTCATAAAACCTCTACTGAACCAGATCCTGGAGGAAACTAGATAAAGAAACATAGAAGTTAGAGAGGCCAGGTGCACATAGGTAGAATCTTTCTGCTCCTAGAAGCTTTGCCAATTTAATTTGCTCCGGGATCACTGGCTTTTAAAGGTTATGCAATGATTTTGAGAATTGCACTCTGCCAAAATAATAATTTAAGAAGATTATAATACTCTAAATTTGGCCAGCTCTACATTGAAACATCCCACTTGCTTTTTCTTGTCTCTGTAAAGGTCTACTGATCAAAACCAGACATGATATCTTGTAACAGTCAGAGTCTTCTTACCTCATTTTTCTTATCTGTAGCTATACTTCACTAAATGTTTGCTAATACATTAAACAGAAAACGTTATAGTAAGTACTTTTCACCTAAAAAGAATATCAAGTGTACACTTGATCCTTTAATTAAGTAATGTGCTGGACTTTGGAGCAGTAGGTCTTTCTGTCATAATCCTTGCTTAGTAATCAACGTTCTTTTGCACCAGAGCATGAAGTCATTCAACAGTTCAAACACAGCTCCTGCATCAGCAAAAGTACTATTTAACTACTAACTGAATGGGTCCCTACCACTCATCCAAAACTACTTGTCAGGATGTTTTCGTTCTCTAGTAGGGTCCTGTCTTCTTTGATGAGCAGCTCCCTCAGCTGATGAATCTTCATTCACCATAAAATCTTCCTTTCTCAGACACTATAATTCATTAACATCCTCTTCATCCCCCCTAGCAGTCCTCAGGAAGGGGATTCCATGTCAGTCAAAAACATATTTTAAAGTAAGATCATAGAAACCCCCTCCACGAAGCACCTTTGTCAGAGTCTGCCAGGGGCAGATCACAAGACCACATAGTCTCTATCCAACTTGCTAATACAAATACATATCCAAGATGCTCCTCTAAAATCTGCCCTCAGCTTTTTATTTTCCTCCTAGATAATTTAACAGTCTCTGGAACAAACATACAGAAGGAACAATCCATCATAGTCTGCACCAGCTGCAAAGAGCGACTGACCAAGTAACCAAGGAACGTTCAACAAGAGAATGAAGACAACCCACTCACTAACCAAGCTGCAGTGTGACAGCTCTCAGAGCTGGCAGAATTCCTTCACTAGGAGGTGTTTTCACTCAGAAGGACAGTTGATGAAATCACTACTCAAAAGACAACATTCAGACTAATTAAAATGAAAGAAAAGGATGGCAAACCTAATAAACGCATTAGAGATGGGAAAACCTTGACATATAACTAAGCAGTAGAGCTTAGCAGTAAAGAAGGCTTAATGCTTAGACCTTCATCCCATAAACACTTCTCAGAGTCAAGAGTACTTTCAGCACAGTCACTACTGACGAAGTAAGTCAGATCTTAAACTCTGTGGGTGAAATTCTGTTCTATGGAAGTTTCTTGGGAGAGTCACAATTTCTCCTTAGACTTAGTCACAGTTTCTTGCTCAGGTCTTATGGCAAAGACAAAGTGTATTTTTCAACTTTAAGGGCCAGTCTAGGGTTGCTTTTCACACTTATGCTCACCACCAAGAAACAAGATCCCCACCATCTGCTCTATATTAAACATGACCATTGAAATATTGACCAAGACAGTGTATTTCAAAGCTCCTACAGAAATATCTTACAGCTACCATGCACAGAAAGTTCAAAACACCTTGAAAGCTACTGCTTTCAATTGTGGTATCACAAAAGGTGCTAAATACACAAACAGGTGTCCTGTATTTAACACTACTTGCACATGACCAATATGCCTGCTGCACCTTAGCTATTACACCACAGCTGCAACTATAAAAAAATAATGCATTACTGTAAAAGAGAGAGAGAAACAAAAATAGCACTGAAAGCTAATGCCAAACTTAAGCATCAAATGCTTTCCATTCATCAGTTTAAATTTTTTAAAGTTGCTTACTTAAAAGTAATTGAGTGATTCCTGAAACACTTTGTTAAGTGTCAAGATTTCAGAACCATATACCATTTAAAAGAATCTACTTCTTTCATTTTGCTGCTTGAAACACCTTCACCTATGTGAGCCTGACATACAATAGCAACAGATACCTATCAAAATGACACTGAAAAAACTACTGAAGGTTTATTTTTAACCATTTACTTCAGCAATTAAATTGCTTGGAAATAGTTGGATTCAGAAAAGGTCTAGGTTCAGCTCTGCAAATACAGTCTTCCTTCACTTGCACCAAGAGGACATCTACAGTGTTTGCTCCTTCCACTGCCCATGAACCAACCACAGGGGAGGATCAGTGCCTGCGGAGCTGACACGGGAGCAAGTGCCGCTGGATTTACCTTCAGTTTAAGGAAACTACGCCTCGGATGCAATGACCGAGAGGGCTGAACAGCTCAAACCCACGTAACAACAAACATGTCACTGGTGCCACAGGAAGCATTTGTGGGCTCTGATGATTTCCAGGCACGCTATTTTAAGCAAATGACTGAAAACATCTATTAAGTCAAGCCACTCCGAAGCTCCGCGGCGGCCCCAAGTAACGCGGCAGCGGGAGCGTCCCGCGCCAGCCGTGACCCCTGGGGGGTCCCTCACCGGGGACGCCACACGGCGATGCGGCTGGGGAGCTGCACCGGGCCCGCCGCGCTCGGAGGGCCCGCGGCCGCCAAGGGCAGCGCAGCAGCTGCGCTCCCTGGCCAAGCACCGGGAGAGGCCCAGCCTTTCCCCGCCCGGCCGGCAGAGCGGGACCGCTGGAGCCGAGGGTTGGGGCAGGTCCTTACCCATCACCCGGCGGTGCCAGCGCCACCAGCCCGCAGGTCTCCCGCGGACCACCGCCGCGGCCATGCTGCGCCCCCGCCCGAGCGACCTCCGGCCGCCGCCGCCTTCCCCGCCGCCTCCACCACCCGCGCGCCGCGAGCGGCAGCCGCCGCAGCCAACCACAGCCGCCCCTCGCCGGGGCCCAGCCAATGGGAGCGCGAGGCGTCCTCCCCGCGGGCGGCCGGCCCCGCCCAGCGGCCCGTGACGGACGGGCCCAGAGCGCGGAGGGGGCGGGGCGGGGGCCGGGCCGGCGCGGGGTCATCTCATTGGGGTGTTGGGACATGGGATCCCGCTGCCGGCGGCTCCCGCCGGGAGGGTGTTCTTTTCTTACAGCTCTGCTTCTTGTCCGCGCCTGCCCGCTGCGCCTTCCTCTTCCTGCTTCACCGCCGGGAGGCACGTTTGGCTGAAGGGGGAGACGAACGGAGCGCCAGGTTTTTGGCAGAGACGGCTTCTGCTGCGAGACGGCACCCTGGGGGCGAGGGAAAAAGCCGCCTTGCGCTGTTTTGCCGAGTCAGGTGGCAAATAAGTTTTGACGCTTATTAGGCGTTGGAACTAGATGATGTTCAAGGTCCCCTTCCAACTCAGACCGTTCTATGAGTCTCTGACTGGCTTCGTCGTGGTGGTGGGTTTACTCTGGCTGGGCGCCAGGCGCCCACCAAAGCTGCTCTGTCGCTGCCCCTCTCAGCTGGACAGGGGGGAGAAAATAGGTCGAGATAAGGACAAGGAGAGATCACTCAGCAATTGCCGTTTTGGGCAAAAGAGGGTCAACTTGGGGAAATTAATTTGATTTATCACCAATCACGTTAAAGTAGGGTAATGAGAAATAAAGTCTTAAAAACCTCCTCCCCACTGCTTCCTTCTTCCTGGACTCAACTTCACTCCCGATTTCTCTACCTCCTCCTCCCTCAACAGCACAGGGGTCTGGGAAATGGGGGCTGTGGTGAGTTCGTCACACACTGTCTCTGTCACTTCTTCCTCCTCTGGTGGAGGACTCCTCATGCTCTTCATCTGCTCTATCATGGGGCCCCTGCCACGGGAGACAGTCCTCTATCAACTTCTCCAGTATGAGTCCTTCCCACGGGTTGCATATCTTCACAAACTACTCCAGTGTGGGTCCCATCCAAAGGATACCATCCTTCAGGAACAGACTGTTCCAGTGCAGATCCCTTGCAGGATCACAAGTCCTGCCAGCAAACCTGCTCCAGCACAGGCTTCCCACGGCATCAGACTCCTTTGGGCACATCCACCTGCACCAGCATGGGGTCCTCCACAGGCCTGCAGGTGGATCTCTGCTCCACTGTGGCCCTCCATGACCTGCAGGGGGACAGCCTGTCTCACCAGGGCCTTCACCATGGGCTGCAATGGGAATCTACTCACAGATGCTACTCCTGTAGACCCCCACTACGAAAACTTTGCCATAAAAACCCAATACAGTCTACCGCCACCACCTGCAACTCCTAGAACGCTTCCATCAATGCTGTCTCCGTACAATCCTAAACATTCACTAGTCAGATTATGTGACCAGTACATCTGTTCTAGAACAAACAGCAGTCACAAGTATTGAGGCCATGTTGCTGAGAACACAGCTGTGTTGGGCAGGGCACATCTCAAGGATGAAAGATCACTGCCTCCCTAAGATCTTGCTTTATGGTGAACTTGCCACCAGCTGCCGCAAGAGAGGAGCCTCGAAGAGAAGATAAAAGGACTCCATGAAACAACATCTCAGCCTTGGCCATACTGATCAACAGAACTGGTCTACTCTGGCCTCAAATCAGGAGGTCTGGAGACACACCATCTATAACGCTGCTGCTTCCTTTGAGAACGCACGCAGGATCACTCTCGAGGAGAAAAGACAATGCAGAAAGAATCGTGCCTTGCAGAATTTACCACCTAAGGAGTCTTTCTGCTGTGCCTCTTGCAACCAGATGTGTCTATCTCGTATTGGCCTTTTTAGCCACCAATGCACTTGCAACAAACGTGGGTAGTGCCCTTCCCAAATCTTCGTTCACGAAGCCCAGCCATGACCTCTAAGGCAGTGAGTATGAGAAGGAAGCTTTTGTGGGACTAGATGGTACAGGACTACCATACTGCAGAGCATTTGCAGAAGGGAGAAAATTATATCAATAGTGTTTCTGTGTTTTTTATTTTCTCCAAAATGCCTTCTAAGCCTTAGTAGGCTTGTAGTAAAGTTAGTGACTTTTGTTGTAAATAACTTTGCATTCATAGAAGTTTATCTCACCATAAATTAAGCCTTCCTAGTCAATTTTGGCTTGTGTGTTTATTTCTTTGCCAACCTAATCACATTCTTCCCACACAAAATGAAGAAAAAAAAGCTTTGTTAACTTCAAAATACATTTAAGTAAATAGTCATGAAAGCTTTTACTTACATTAAAATCCAGGACAAAAATGTTGGTTATTTTTCCAACAAAGCAGCATGATCTCCTAACTCACACCTAGTAGTGTGTTTCATAAAGATTTGTATTTAATGACTTCTGAAATTGTTAACTAGTTAAAATGTAAACAAACTATTATTTGTATAGCTTGGTTCTACAAATCATTATTTTTTTCCTTGTGTTAAGAAGGATACATAATATCATTTGAGTGCATACAGCCTGTACTTTTTAAACTAAAATGCTTTCAGGTAATGTGAATAAAGTCTAAAATTGTCTATAAACATAAATTTGTTAGATATTTTTATCTTGATGTGCCAAAAAAGCTTCCTAGAAATCAGAGATTACACTGCAAACATACCACAAAGGAGAACTGTTAACAAGTATGCCTTTGCTAGTGGTAGGAAGATTGCCAACATCTAATTGGCTTTAAAGTTTTGTGCTATCAATGGCGTATTGTATCTTAAAACCAGTAATGCCAACCTTATGATTAAGGCATGAAATAGGTTCTCAAAATATTGAACTGATTATAGCAGGGAGGAACTATTTTCTGAAGAAAAACTTGCTAGCCTACTTGTTGTTCTAGTGTAGATAAAATTTGGTTTGTACAACACGCCAAAAAGACAAGTACAAAAATTGTATATGATAATGACAAGTAGTAAACATATAACCGGTACATGTCTGTTTTCACTGGTAGATCTTATAGTACTTTGAAAAAATCTCAGTGTAGATATCGTTGTAAGAACTGGTCTTTTAGCTGCCAAACCCACTTAAGTCATTGTTGCTACCCGAACCTAGTTATACCTGGAGATCCCCCCACTCAGTGCAGTCAGTTGCCTTTTGACAGCTTCCTATACTGGACCTGTGAAATGAGCAGGATTTTAAAAAAATCCCCACTGCGTTTGTCCCAGCTGTTCATCCTCATCCTTGCATTACAATTTACATCTCTCTTAGGTATGCTGATAGATAGGACTGTTGTTAACCCACATCCTTTAGCTCATCTGTTTTAGTGCTCCAACAAATGCTTGCACTGGCATACTGGTCCTCATGAAGGAGGGACTGACTGGGCCATGCTGGAATGAATGAGTGGGACAGAAAGTTCTTAAATCAGCTCCTAAAATACTGGGTATTAGTAATCTAAAACCATATTCTTGGTCATAGGAAAACTAATGAGGTTCCCAGTGTCACACAACATGCCAGTGATAGAAAAGGAAAATGCAACTTTCTTGACTCTCGTTATCATATTACAATGTCATACCGATTACCTTTATTACCATGTTCATTAAGCCATTGACCTGCTATTATTAACATATTTTTGCCATGTCATCTTGCTTTGTAGACTGCTGCTGGCATATTTTTGCAGGATCTGAGAAATGTAGGGAAAAAGACAGTACTTCTGTACTGCATAGTCCTGTATCCCTGTACCCCAGCTTGTTAGATCTTCAAAAACTTGTATATATTTACTTATATATTGTGCCCAATGAATGCATAGCGATGTCATAAATCTAATCCTTTATGTTTAAGTGACTGAGATTTATTGTCTTACCCTGTAAGAAGTATGTGTAAACCTTAGGTGTGCTTCATAACATTTGTGGTGTAACATGGATATTAAAACACAAGAACTCATCAGAGCATTTGTAATACACAGAGAATCCCTTATTAATGTACCACATCAGTAGGTAGGTAGTTTTCTAATTGTTGGTATATTGTGCCCACTCAGTTCCAGGACATGTAAAGAAACATAAACAAACATGTAAATAAACAGAAAATAATGTAAAGAAGGCTACACTTTTCATTCTTAGTGTTGAAAATATGGCCATCTTATTTTTATTTAAAGGTCTCACCTAAAAAGACAAAACAAATAATTAAAAAAAAAAACCCACAACCCTACAAACACAGACTATTTACAGTATTTTTTGTCAATTTGCATTTCCTGAGATTTAAGGTATTTTTTCCCTTTATAAGGAACCTCTGAAAGCAAGGGAAACATATGGACTGTGCCAAATTATGCTAAGGGTATCTAGATTCACCTCAGAGCCTGCCTCTGACTTTAACTCCATTGACATAAGATAATTACATTTGATAAGAGGTTTTGTATTTTTTTTAAGTTTTCTGTTGCTTTTAAGAGATTTCCTTGTCAGGACATGGAGTTTTATAGTCTGGGTTAATAACTAAACACAATTTCCACTGAATTTAGCAAGTGTTACAGGCATAGTACGCCTGTAAAATGGGACCCTCATTGCAAAGTGATATTTAAATTCAGCATTAACACTACTTAATGTAGCCAAAAGAAACTACAGTGAATGCAACAGCACATTTGAGACTTGCATCAGAATGCATTGGCAGCCAAACCTACCATGTTCCATTCCTCCTTCTAACCTTTCGTCTTGCATTTGTTGTGTTTACTTCTCTGCATTGGAGAGTTGTCATAATGTTTGTAAAATGCAATAAAAGCACAGTGGAGCTCCTCAAGAATCCCTGAGCTGCAAATAGTTGGAGCTGGGAAAGCATTCCAGAGAAATATCCCTACATATTTCCTCTCTGACTGGTCACTGTCTGGAGACAGACTACTGGGCTAGAGGGACTTTTGAGTCCAACATAATGTAACATTCTTCATGCTTGTAAATATTGGAGTTGGTATTCTCAGGGCCACGTTAATTTCTTAGCTGTGTGCATTTTGCTGGATAACTAACTGGAACACATGAGCACGGATGCAAGTGGTTATTTTTGCCTACAGAAAAAAACCTTTGTGTAACTGGACCTGCTTTATTTCTTGCTGTATCGTATTATATATTCTGCAGCAGCATGTAATTTAGTAATCAACCTTGAGCTAAATATGTGCAATATTTGGAATATTGCATATGCCTAACGAGAAGCAAATTCCAGGCTTCTGTGGGAATGTAGTGCCCTGGGGGAATATAGAAGCTTTGTTTTGGTATGAAGACTTACTGTTTGTTTTGTCAGAATCATTTGTATACTGTAGTTTGGAAAGCAGTTGCATCTCACTGAGACATGAGATGAATGTCAGAATGGGCAGATTATCGCAGGGTATCAGTGCCTACTTATTTGTACTAATCGATACCAATTCAGTTAAGTACTACAGTTTTTGCCCTCTCTTTAGCTCCGATAAATCCCATTAGGATGTTTAGGCTAGACTGTGCTGTCTGGGTTTCTCAGCAGAGCTGGAAAGATTCAAGTACCTGTCTTCTCAAAGAATTCAACAGTCCCCATCAAAATCCCATACAAGTAGAATGAAATTGAGATATGTTATCTAGCTGAATTTCTGTAAAATACTATGGATTTTCCAAAGCCTCTGAAGAGATTTAACTCCAAGAACTTGTCCTTTTAAGTATTTTGCTAAATGGAATGTGTTGCAGTTCTGGTTATGAGCAACTTCAACCACTGCCATCTTTTATAAATAAGTAGGATATTTTATGTGGGTCACTGCATATAGGTTGTACCATGAACAATATAGAATTGTTCCATTTGGAGAGCTGACCAAAAAAATTAAAGTGTAAGTTACCTGTAGAGCATCCCGTAGCAATTTGGGCTTGGTTTCATTTTTGTGTTTTAGCTGAAAAAGATTCTTTTAATGGATTTAGAATCTAGCAATGTTTATTAAATAGCTTATTTTTATAAGCTTATTCCACATGACATAGAAATGTGACCAGGAGGATGATTTTGGTTCAGATTTAGATGAACAGCTTCTGTAAAAGCAGCGAAAGAAGGAAACAAATTCTGAAAGAAGCATTGCTACATATGATAGATATTTGGTATTAGTCACGGTCATTTTATTTTTACTTCTGTCTGCAATGGACTACATATAGAACATACTGGTTTATGTGGTAATTGCACAAAATGGTCACTCAACACCCTTCTGCCAGTTATGGGGTACTGACTCAGGGAAAAAAAGTGAATATGGTAGGGCAACAGGGAAAAACAATGTGGAAAAGCTACATGATATGTTGATCTCAAAACTAAGAAGTCCAAAAAAGGATTAGGCAATTGTTTCCCAGGAAAAAAATGCATCCATATAAAATAGAACAAATGGGTTTTTTTCAACCAACATATGTGTATCAGTCTAAAATCAACAACCTCACATTACTCTGATAAAATCCCAAACTAAACTCCTCATGACATAGAAAGAGGTAACCTGGAACTAACTCAGTCCTTGGCTTTCCCTGCACCAAAGTGTAAACCACATTGCTTCAGAAACATTTCTTTGTGTGGCATGCTCCTGAGCAAAGTCTTGACTTTGCCAAATGAAAGGTGATCCCACTCCTATTGTTCTTAAGAGTTTGTTCCTGATTTTAGAGGAAACAACATAAGGTCCCCAGAGGAGCAAGGTGCATTCCTCATCACTGGCTTGCTGGAAGAATTAGTACCAGGAACCTACTGCGGGTCAAGAGAGCAATTAATTAACTTTTGACAAAGTGACACTGTAATATAAATCAACAGAAAAGAACCAACTTTTATTTTCTACACTTCTGCCCTATGGAAAATTTTAAATAAATACACTTCATGTAACATTTAAGAGTTCTAAATACAAGTCGCACATTTGGTTTAGTCCAGCACTGTGGTTTCCCCATAGAGAATGCATGCTTATGGAGTAACTTGTTTATTATTCATTTTGTTTTAAATCTCTGTTGTATGTTAATGCATTTCCCTACAGAATTTAAAAAGTAATGTGATTTTTGTTGTCTGAGCTTGAAGATAAATTAAGAGCTACCAGTGTTAATCATTAGTACCACTTGTAATAATAAAAATAACAATACCAACAATAATAAGAAATGAATTTACTCTGGATATCTTGAATATAATAAAATATAACTGAAATGCAAATCTGGTCTGTTGTGCCTGCCTTTTGATATCTGATAAATTCCAGGAAAAGATGCACAAGAAAAAACATCACGACAAGCTTTCAAAATCCAGAGTTGATTTAGCAAACCCACTTTTCTGAGTCAGATTTCCTCATTGTTATTATTTCTGTAAAACTGACATAGCATGCCTACTCATTTACACAAACTGATGCTTTTATTTACAAATAAAATGGAATAAAAAAAAATTTCCATGACTGATTTGTTCGAAAGAAAAGTACTTTTTTAACGTTTTGGGATTTTCCCTCAGTAATACATTATCTTCACTAAATATTAAATCAAACTTTGGTTTGTTACAATTAAAAATTAACATAAATGTATCATTATCACTAGACTAATATAATCCTATTATCATTTTATTAGATAAACAGTGACAATGTTGTGTTTGTAATAGCCTTTAGAGATACAATAAATCTAGTAGGGGAATGTCAGCCTGGTCCAAGACAGATTAAATGTAGAGAACTGGAATATGTTCCCAGTAAACAAACACTTTGAGGTCAGGAGGTCATACTTGCTCAGCTGTTCTTCATAAGCCCTATTGGAAATAACTTTCATACCATCACTGAATATGTTCCATGCTACCTAATAATACCAAAGTCTGAGTACAGTTGTGATATAAATGATTTCTAAGTGAAATATGGAGTATAAAACGATCAAAAACCAACAGGAAAACCAATGTGTAAATGGAAAATCAGGATGATGTCAGACATGCAATGAGTGCAATTCATAAGATCTTTTTCTCTTTCGTGGGAGAAAACTCATCCCACTTGAAAGCTTGTTCCCATTGACAAATGAGCTGATTTGGCCTCAGCAACCTTGTGATTAATGTGACGAAAATTAAGACTAACTGTGTTTGAATTTGGAAAATGACTAGGAAGAATATTCAGTCAATGAACTCTGCCTTGCCAGTTGAGTAATTGCAGCAGAATGGGGACCACAAGTCAACAAAGGTCTGGGAAGGAGAGAGAGTTACAGATTGAATTTGCTTTTGGCATCTCTCCTATCGGGCAGAAAAATGCCTGGATTCTGGGAATGCTAAAATAAAGATATCAATGTGTGGTTTATGATGGGTGAAGTTCTCAAAAACTATTAAGATAACTTGGTGTTTTTCAGACATACATCTATCAACCAGTTTTATGGAAAAGCTGCACTACTTCAAGGCTGTGTAAGTAACAGATACTGTTGACAAGCTCAGTCAGGCCTCAGTGGTAGCATCTAAGCAGACAGTTTCATAAAGCCTTACAAAGTCTTCTTCAGCACAGACACAGTATATTCAAAATATGCAGATATGCAGACCAAATGCTGCCTACTGACATATCCCAGCAAAGATAACAGAAATAAACACTGTAAAAACAGATTTTAACCATGGAGTTTGTGTACCAAATACTTATTACAGGCCTAACAGAACTAAAGCCATATGTCATAGATGTGACATTACTGTGTTTTCAAAAGAGTAAGAATTGTTACCCGTATTAATAATGTAAATTTTCTTTTGATTGAAAGATTCCAGTTCCAAAACACAACAACATGCAACCATACTTTGGACAACATTGCTAACTTGGCTACGTTATAATACAAAATATTTATCAGCAAAAAGGAGAACCTCTTATTGAATATGTTTCTTTTTGTAGAAAGTTGTAGAAATGTAAGCACTGCAGTATTCTATCTTTAAAAAAATTACTTATACCAGGTAATTAATTTGGGAAATAAGAAAAGGTTTGAAAGCTGTGTGATAAAAATATATTTGCATTTCTAGATGGTGCTGAACAAATAAAACCAGAAAGACTACATTATTTTCTGTATGTAAATTTGCATAACAAATCCAACATATTTTTCTCTGTACAGTGTTAACAGACACAAAAGAGTAACAGATTATCAGGCGGATGAATTAAAGATGAATTTTCATTTTAGCACTCTGCTTCCTAGTAATTGATTTGTATGTAATGTATGTAACAATATGGTCATTATTTTTTCATAGAATTCAAGAACTCATAATGTAGGAGTTTCAGAACTCAAGCAGTAGGAGAAGGTTAGAACCTAGACTCAAGATCTGTTGACCAAGAAGTTTCCTGTACAAACAACACAAGAACTTTAGCATTAGTATGAGGACTCAGACATCTTTAAATTCTTTCAGAAAAATATATACCATTATGAGAAAATAGGAAAGCTGCCAAGCTTCTTGTAGATACAGTATACAGACACTTCTGTACTCTGTCAGCGGTGGCAGCCAGTGCTGGAGGGGGACCCAGAAGGGAATACAAGAAGCATGCTGTAGGCTGCCATGGAAAGTGCCTTTCTACTTTCAGTCCCTCAAGGTTAACCGCTGTGCCCTGAGGTACAAGAATTTTTAAATCTCATTGCTTGTTTGTTTCCTGCCACATGCAGCTTTCCTGCCTCTGAAAACAAAATGTTGGTCATTTGGGAGCTTCCTATTGCTTTCAGATATCAAAGATAAAAGGCTGAGAAAAACAGTAAATCTCCTAAAGCATACCAAATGAAGATATTTACCTGTTCTATATCTGCTAAGATTTAAGTGACACCTACTCAGGGGTCATTTACATGCAGTTCTGTGTATACCAGTAAGAGGTACGCTAGAGGGAAAAAACCTCCTTGCAAACATCATAAATAAGAAATGAAACACTCCCCCCCAGACCTGGGTCTCCAGTGCACATATATTAATTACACACCAGAGGGTAAAGCCTCAGTATGTGCAAGCATTTAATTCATTATTTGGATTTATTAAAAACATTCCTTTTCACTTTAACAATACAGTAACCCAACAGTGAAATAACAGCAATTCAAATGTGGTCATTTACAGACATGCGGTTTCTTGTGCCCATTGTACAGTGCAGTGCTGCCAAGTCTCACACCTTAGGAGTAAGCTCCTGCTCTCTCCTCTGTCACACACGTGCATGCACACACATACAAAATTTACATGTCTGCTCTCACCTATACTCTTTTGGGAAAACCCACAAATTTCATCAATCTCACTCTACAGATTTAAAAATCCTGGCAGCTTTTGAATAGCTTTTCTTCATCAGCTGCAATTAACTGTTGGAAAAGAAATCCAAAATACACAGAGAGAAACTTTCTCCTTAATAGGAAATGTTAGCAATAGTATGGGATTTCTAATATGTTCCAAAGTTTTGCCACGCCATCTTACTGGAAGGCCAAGTCTGCATGCCCTCTGATTAGATTTCCTTAAGCGCTGGGCAATTCAGTGTTGTCAGCCATAACATAAAACATTATTTATAACTATTTAACTGTTTTAAGAGTATAGTTAATAGCTTTCTGTAACACGATCTTAAAGAAGTTGATTAAATGTACTTTACAACATGACCAGAAAGAGCTTCCGATTAGTGACATCAATATATATATATTACATCTCACATGGCCCATACTTTCAAAGTTGGAAGTGTTGAAATAGGAGTCAAACCAAAATGAAATCAAACCGTTAGAACTGAAGTGTTTCCTTACTACACTTCATCAATATCATCATGTCAGGCCAATAGATTGAGTATTCACAACATAAAGTACCTTTCTCTGGTAGTAAACTCTAGAAATATATAATTTTTCTGTCAGTCGTACAAAGCAAAGATAGGCCTCAGGAGGGGATTTCAGAGCTCGTTCCAAAACTCATCATGGGTTTGGTTCAGGCTCTAACACAGAACATAAACAGAAAAATTGTTTGCATATATCCAAGGTTAAACAGACGGGACAGGAACCCATTTATAATTTCAAGGCTCTAAATTACTAAAGGAGCTCACAGGTTTAGAACGATAGTGTAGTAATGAAAATAATGTTTTCCAAACACCCAAGACTCTGTTCCCTGGGAGTCTGTAGTTGCCCTGCACTTCCTTAGGCAATTCTGGTTAACTGCTTACAGTTTTTATTCCTCATTCATCTCATGCCTGAAGAGGGACTAGTCTCATCCTGACAAAGTCTCAGTATAATTACAGAGCAGGGGAATTTTTATATCCCAGACTAAATGTCAAACTTCTTTGGAATCTAGTAATGTTCAAATGCAGTTACTGCATTCTCAAACATTTTTACTTTATTTAATATTTCTATCAAAACCACAATCATAATTTGCCATTGTATTTTTGTCCTCATATTTATGCACTTCAGAAATTAACACCCTATGAAGAGAGTTCTGCCAACTTTTTATTTCAAAATAAATACCCTGGTGAAATGTATTTGACATGTATTCTTTGGGAATTGTACACATAGACACAAAAAAAGAGAGAACTGGGTTTTATTTTCCATCCTAAAGAAGAGAAGGCCTCAGGAAGACCCAACTACTACCTACAACCAGCTAAGCAGAGGGTCTAAAAAAGATAGAACCGAACACTCTTCAGAGGTGCACAGTAAAAGAAGAGGCAAGAGAAAACTGGAATATGGGAAATTCTGATTTGATATAAAGAAACTTTTTTACAATTAGAGTTTTCAGCCACTGGAAGAGGTCCTTTAGGTGACAGTGGAATGCCTCCATCCTTGCAGACATTCAAAATGTGGCTGGGCAAGGCCCTGAGTAATGTGCTCCTTTGAGCTGCTCTGGACATCCCTTCCAACCGACACAGTTTTGATTATATGAAAAAATATAGTATAATTAAAAAGATACTTGACATTCACCATTTTTCTTCTTTTAAAAATGCCCAAATATTTGCTAAACTTTGATACTACATGCTTAAGAGTACAATTCTGGTACACATGAAAAGTGTACCATTTGTGCTAAAACACCAGCTTGAACAAAACCATTTTCCTGTTACTGAAATCAGTGGGGTTGGAAAGCTGAAAATCAAGCCAGAAGGAGATGGGATTATTGCCATCATACCCATAATAAGCTTTTCTAATTGAGTTTGTGATAGCATTAGAGAATCTCACAAGGGTAAGGATTTGTTAGAAATGCTGATATCAAACATTTTTTTTTTGCTTTTAAATATTTTGAGGAGAATGTAGGGAAAGATAGAAAAATAATGTTTTGTTTTGTTTTGGTTTTTTTTTCCTACTCAAGAACAAGTTTTCTAAAAGATTTATATTACCTGGATGAATTTCATGAGATAGTAGCTGCCTAGAAAATCCAGACTTATTAAGGCACTCAACCATTACTTCTCAGAGCAACTGCAAGTTTCACCAGTTCCAGTCACATTTTTCTTGATTCAAATCTTTGTTTGCACAAGTACAAGCATATTGATTGTTGATCCTGGGATCACAGTGCACAATTTGTCCATTTGGGTCAAGTCCTTCATTTCTCGAAGAGGGGATAACAAAATGAGAAAAGGCACTGTACTGTCTTTCTGTAAAATATCTATAAATTGTAGAGGGATAAAGTTGGCATCTAAACATAGCATACAAACACATACATGAGAACACTTATTAAACCATTTATTTTAGTAAGAAATATTAATTTGAATAATTGAAGAAATATTTTTGTATTATGTATTTATTATAACCACTATATATATGTGGTTGAGATACAGAGTTTAAAAATACATTTTCCTGAAAATTGTGGATATAAGTACTAGAAAAGGTAAGATTATTCTTGATTTACTTGTTCTAATATTTACACTGTACGTGACAACCAGCACATGTAGTATGTTTTTTCCATATGCATTAAGCAACAGAAATAATAACTAAATACTGAATTATGAGTAACCCATAACTACCTTTTTTGACTAAATGAACATTTTTTAAGTGAACATGGAAATACCTCAAATTTCTTAAAAAACTTGTTATGGGGGAGAAGTCTTCTTTTAAAAATCAGGAAACAGAGTTAGTTTGTTTGGGTTTTTTTTATACCAGGCACTCACTGTAAAAACTTTGTTAGCTGCCAAAGAAAATCTTTATTTCAAACTTCTCATCATATTCACATAAACCTGCATTATAATGGCTTTAAACGAAAGCAAAACTACTTAGTCTCACCAACACTGATATTCCCCAGCTAGTGACTATAAACCCTGAGTTCTTCCTAAGTCCCAGCCCACACGAGAACAGTGTCTTATGACTCTTAGCCCTTTATCATGTCATACAGAGCAAAGAGCAGTGAAGAGAAGAAATGGAAGGCGGAGATAAGAAGAAATAGCTCTTCCTACCTCCTTAGAAATATTTATTGCTTTTCTGAACAACATACTGGTTTCATTTTCCACTACAAAAATTCATCTAGTCTTACGGGAGAGATTGCTATACATACACTTCTTGTGTCCTCTAAAATGGTCAGTTAGTATTATGCAGGGAAGTAATTGTTTTCCAGGGGAAAATGAATTATATGGATGATATAAGAGATTATTAATTGTGGCTACAAATCAAAGGATTACTTAGTAACCTATGATATACCAGAAGACATAAGACTGTTTTCAGAAACAAGAAGTACAAGTACAATGAATAACCTCAATTATTTAAAAGAACAGTTTCGATGCTCCAGCTTAGTTTCATTTCTGTTAGGACTGACCATGAAAAAGCTGGTGAACCTGTCAAAAACCTAACTCAATAATTCTAATAATTAATCCTATAATAGAATATTAATTCTAGTAATAACACTGTGTCTCTCTACATAACCCATTTGTTGAAAATACACATGAAAACATGTAAGAAAGGATAGCAATAAAAAGGTAAAGATGATTTTGGAGACGGTTTGTGGTGGCAACCAACACTGGGTGCACTGGGACAAGTCCCACATACGAGTGATGGGTACTCATCACTGTTGGTTTTTATTCAGAACTGTGACTCTGGTAAGTGGTCTATGCGCTACTTTTAGGTGAAAACTGAGTGAAAACTGAGTGAAATAGTTGTGAGTGGAGTTGGAGGAATTTTCCTGCCCAAACCTTTTAAATCTAGACTGTTTTAAAACTATCAGATGTAATAAAAGGTAAAATTAATCCTGTATAAACTTGTGGTAACTAAAGTGATTAAGGTGGTGGAGTCACTGTCCCTGGAGGCGTTCAGGAAACAACTGGACGGGGCACTTAGTGCCACGGTCTAATTGACAAAGTAAGTAATCGGTCAAAGGTTGGACTCAATAATCTCAAGAGGTCCAATTTAAAGGATTCTGTGGTTCTGTGTTCTCTGAGTCGGTGTTATGTGTCATGTAATGTACTTTCATGGAGATCCGCCAACGTACCCAAGTAGAACCCCGTGTAAGCGTTTACGATCGCTCTTATCTCACCTCTCCGTTGCCCTGGGAAGACCCGCAAAGGCTGGGAGATTAACAGTGGCTACTCACGAGGTGCGAGCACGCCCGTGTTTTGGAAGTGTGACGGAGAAGGAGATGACTTCATCGGGGCATGTGAGTGCGACAGAGGTGATGTTGTAATCGCGGACATGCCGGGAGGGGACCGTGGGAGCGCTGTACGGAGGAACAGCAGCACGACCCCGCACACCTTGAGAGCGCCGCCTTGCTCGGGCCCTCTCGCCCCCCGAGTCCGTGTGCCTTAGGGACGAGGGAACGGTCAGACCCGGAGACAGCCGGAGAACCCTCCCGTCTCCCGCCGGATCCCGCCCCGCACAGGGAGGGCCGGGCTGGAAGTGACGCGGGCGGGCGGAGCTGCGCGGCACTGATGGCGGAGGCCCCATGTTGATGTCCCCGGCGCTCTCCGCCTCTGTCTAGGTAAGGGCGCTCCGGGGCCGGGCTGAGGGGAACGGGCAGGGCGGACACGCTCTTTCCTCCCTGCCTCCGGCAGCCCCCGGAGCGAGTGGGGCCGTGAGGCCGCGGTTCTGCGCCACCGGCCCCCGCCAGCTGTGCGGGCCGGCCGAGGTCGGGAGGGGAGTGGCGGGGCCGGGCTGCGGGAGACGGCGGGGCTCCCCTTCCTGGGGGGAAGGCGAAGGCCCGGAGCAAAGGTGATCGAGGCGGGCAAGTGAGGCCGCGCCGGCCGCTGACGGAGCAGCGGCGGGGAAGGGGCAAGAGGCGGCCGGGGCAGGTCGGGGCCGGGGGTGTCAGGTGCCCGGGACCGCGGCCGGAGGACTCCCTGGGAGGCTGACTGGGGCAGTACCGCTCGTCCTCCTTTTCCTCGTCTTGCCCGACGAGCTTTTCCTTTTTTTCACCGTTCTTTTCGCTGCGTGAAACCAAACGCGTCGCTCAGCCTCTCCGTGGGAAGCGTTTGTCATGTCGGTAATGAAGCCAGTGCGTAGCTCTCCCTCCTTCTCCTCCTCCTCTCCTCCTCTCCTGTTTCCTAACCGGTAGCAGTGAGTTAAGCAGGCAGGCAAGCACGCAGCATCGCCCTAAACTATTCTTGAACTGTAAGTAGATCTCAGCATCACCTAAGCTCCGGGGATTTTCCTGCTAGGCAACAGTAATCCCAGATGACTGTGCTGGTCTGCCCAAGTTCAGATTTGTGAACAGTTCTGCTTTGGGCTTGGAAACCAGTCTCCCTTTACTGGTTCCACTAAAGAACTTCCAGAGGTTCCAATACTACTCAGCAGTGGCAACTGGCAACTGGTGTGCTGAAATTAGTATATTTTTTTCTTATTTTTTTTTTTTTCTGCAGTAGTGTGTGCTTAGGCTAAACTATACAATCTTAAAAATAGACTTATTAAAAAGAATCAATTGTTTTTGTTATTAATGCTTTGCTAACCGTTTTTGTACTTATTCTAGTTGGTGAAAACTGAAGCACTATTTCATATTAGTGTTTTTTGGCTAATTTACTGAATTACTAAAAAGAATTAATTTGTTGCACTTGGAAATAAGGTTATTCTGCTTCTTTTAGAACTGTAGAAACTGCTGCTGCATACTGTTTATAGTTCAGAGTGGATTTGAGAGCTGTCTTGAATATAATACTCTGTTTTGAGATGTGTGGGAGCTTTCAGGGTTTTCCTATGCTGTAAAATTTGCTACTCTCTTCTGGACTCTGAAGCTACCAACTGATAGGATTTATATGTACCCTGTTTTCTCTAGAAAACTGTCTTTTGATCTCTACTCAGTTTCTGGCTTGTGTAAGTTCGTGTTTTTCCTTTGTATCTGTTCATCTTCACAAGCTTGGCATTTTATCTTACAACCTGTGTTGTTCAGTGTACAAAATTGGTTTTTATTTAACATCTGATACACTGAAATAATGTCATGGCTGCCTGTATGTACTTAATGTGTTACACTAAATTGGGCAGTATTAAGCTTGAATATTGAGGGCTTACAACTGAAACCCCCCTCTATTTACTTTACTTTTTCCTCGTTTTGAATGATGAATATCTCTGTTTACTTCAGAGTGCATTTTATTTCAGAAAACACAGGGTCTTTGCAACTTATTTTTTAGCTGTTGAAATTGTAAAAGGCTATAGGAAATACACAAACAGCTTTTAATCTTTGAACTACTTGAGACTTGCAATGCCCTATCCCCTTTTGGTTTTGTTTTCCACATGTATCTTCAATGAAAGTAATATATTATGTCATACACTTGGCAGTTACTGCTTTCAAAATGTGAATTTGCTTGGTCAGTATAAAATTACTTTTAACATCAATTGCAAGAATAGGATGGCTCATCTTTCTAGAAATGTTAGATACATAAGGCCCAAATCCTCCTGATAGGAAATGTTTTGACAGAATTGTGATTGTACCTGGAAATCAGACACTTGAAACTTCTCAGTTGCCCGTATTCTGTTTTTGGCAGATATTGCCGAATCTGAGGAAAGAATGTTCTTGTTCTTGTTCTGAGGCATCTTGTGTTGCTGTAATTTGTAGCACTGTGTATCCTGAATGAGGTGGTGAATGGAAAGCATGATTAAAAGCTTTTGCAGTCCCAACTGATTAGTGTTAATCCGTCAAACTCTATGCCTACCTCAGTGTTCCTGCTGTCAATGCAGTCCATTGTTTATGGAAATGAAGCTGGATGCGTGGAGCTGAGAGCGTATATGTTACAGTGAGAATAGTAAAAGATGCTCGTGGGCTGCTAAACAGTGGCAGGAGAAGTCTTTTGAAGAAGAAGTAGGGAAAAAAGCCAACCCAAACAAACCCCTCCTGTTTAGATAAACTTTCTTGTCTTTAAAAAAGGTCTTAAAATGGAACTTTGATACTTCTATGAGAGGGGAAGAAAAACTTCATATATAAAAATCCTGTGAAAAGCACTGAGCACTACGGATTCTGAGAAAAATGTAAAGCAGGGAAGCTACAGAAGTTTTGTTTCGCCTTCTCTACCATGTCTAGAACCATTAAGAATCTCTCATTGAGTTAGAACCTTGCTTTGTTTTCCCATCACTGCTTTTATTTTCCACTTTTTGCCACTGTATCTGAGATAGAATACTGGGGGCATTCAGCTAAGCAGCGGTTTCTCTCCATCTTGATGTCATTGCTGAAATGATCACTCTTTTATTCTGAGAGGTGATTGTTTTGGAATGATGCTGAGTCAGTGCACTTTGGTGAATTTAGTCTAAGGCTATCTGGTTTTGGAACAGGGGAACCAATTGTTAGGTTTTTCTGTCTTGTTTATTTCAACTAGATTAATTTTTGTAATTTAACTAATTTTTCCACTATGTTGAAGTAGCAACTTCTGCAATTTCATTACAGATCAATCATGTCATCCTTTCAAGAAGTTCCGTCTTCAACTAACACTTTGCAGACTTCCAATTTTGCACATGTGATTTTTCAAAATGTGGCGAAAAGTTATCTTCCAAACACACATCTTGAATGTCACTACACTCTAACCCAGTTTATCCATCCTCATCAAAAAGATTGGGTTGGCATTTTCAAGGTAAGTGAAGCTTGTTCTATTGCTATTTTTCAAATGTTTGCTCACTCTCTTACTGGTTAAAAAAAATAAATTCCAACAACATAAAAGCTCTCTTATAAACTTTTAAGTTGAACATCACTTAAAGTGGTGTGTTGATTAAGTGGTGTGTTAGAGCGTAAGTTTTGTAACAAAGACCAAACTGGAGCTCAAAACTGGAACTCAAAATGAGTATGCTTAAGATCAGCTGGAATAAAGGGAAGGTGTGATGTGGTGCTGGTGTGCAGAATTAAATGGAGATGATTTGAGAAGAGGTGTGTGCTCACCGAGTGACATTGTAAACAGGACTACGTGAAGAATATGAGACAGAGTTAGTGTGAAATGTGTGTGGAAAGAATGAAAACTAAGCTGGAGATATCCTGATACACATCCCTGACTAATTGTTCTTGTTAGAACAGGCTGAACATTATAAATTACTAAACTTGTTCAAAACAGACTCTTGAAAAAGGTGGAGGGGTGAGGCCACTCCTCCAAAGGTATTTGGAGATATTTTTAAAGGCTAGTAAAACTTCATTAGAAGAATGGAATTAAAAATTCATTAATTCTTATATCTACTTATGTTTAGGACCTTGATCTGTGTTTCTTTGTCAGTATAGCTCCTAATAGATGATGTTTAAATTATTTGTGTGGCTAATAGAAGTTTTGATTCAGCCTTTAAAGAAGTGATGCTTTGGCAGTGGAGAGGGCATAAAGGTGGCAGACTAGTTTGGTACTGGAGGACCTTTCCTGTAGAACTTTGTCCACTATTTAAGAATGTAAATGCTTGACTTCATTATAATCTACAGATTATCAATGCGTTGTTGGTCTTTATTCAAGATAAATTACTCCTCTGCAACATAAAAGTACTGCACTCTATAACAAAGCAGAAGCATTTTTAATGCTTTGTGCAGTGCCTGCAGTCATGAAGTTGTGCGAGGGCGGTATCAACTTACAAACAGGCACATTTCTCTAGTGGGAAGGGTTTAAAAATATGTGTATATATATCTTGATTATTTGCAAATTTTTGCAATTTGTGTAACTGAGCACATGTGACTATTTAGCTAATGGCACTAATGAAACTTCAAAAACAATCTGTATCAAAACTTTAGAAGAGTGCTGTTCATAATACACATAAGCATCTTGAAATGATTTAAATGTAACTTTAGAAGTGAATGTAGTGACTTTGTCTTTTGGTTTAAGTGAGGGAGGCAATCAGACAGGACCCTAAAATTACTAAGTAGGAAAAATTAAAAAGAAGCATGAAACAGTTTTTTGGTGACTACATGAAATGCTGTTTACAATGTGCAGCTATCTCATTTCATCTTGACTGTGATGATAGCGTTCATAAACTGTTGAGGTATGAGTTTTTATTTTACTTTAACAGTGGCAGGTAATACAGCTTTGGCAGTCATTTGAGGAACATTTTGAACTGGCATAAGGTATTACTACTGCTGACAGAAACATCTTTTACACAGGGTGTCTTATTTCTTATACTTCCTCTCCTTTACGTGAAACAAGATCTTGTGTAATGAATCAAATCAGGGAATTGATTGAGGTTAAGACCAACGTTTTGTGACTGGATTTTTTAAGTGGAATTCCCCTACTGAATTTCCAGTTCACCTAATTCTCATCAGCACAAGGGAAGGAAGCATTGTAAGATGGGAAAAGAATAAAAATGACTTTCTTTCTGTGACTATGTCAGCTTATATAATGTGTTATGGATATACTGACTTAGTATAGTTACCATACAGGGAGTTAAATGGAGCCAGCTGTCTGACTGTATCTGTTTCTACAAATATGTATATGTAATGTTTACAGTAAAATAAACTGTGGAAGTGTAGTTGTCTTGGGACAGATAATAGTCAGAAGTTTTACTATACTGTGATCTGAGTGTAAAAATGAGTGACTTCTAGAGAACTGATTGTTCGTGGACAAATAACAAACCACCTGGAGGTGGCTTGAAAGCTGATGAAAACAGGCAGGGGTTTTATAATTTATCTCTCTAAAACATGTATGAAGGAGAGAGGCATGTTTAGTAAAGTGATTCTGTGATTGAAAAAAGAAGGCAAAAGCAAATCTTGACTAATTATGAGAACAATACCTGTAGTATTGGCCTAGTATACAAGGAAAGAGGGGCTTCTGTGAGAGAGCTCAAGATGTAGATTCACAGACTGTTCATGTAGAGGGAATAAAGTTCATCTTGTCTTTTTAAAGTGCATAAATTGCTTAGAAAACAAACCTGTTTAAGCTCCTGTCACCTAACCTTTGCCTGAAATTGCACTGAAAGTAACCAGTGTCGTAATGGTGAATACCGAACAGAGGGGAAAGGCACCTAGTTTAAAATAAACAATAAAATCCCCCCCCCAAAAAACAGTGGTGATTTCCGATTTGTACTGAAAATAAGTAAGGAATAAGGTCCTCCATACCTCCTGTGAACCTTGTGTTGATTTTGTTGAAGGGGACAGTTTCAACTGTATTCTGTCCTGTTAGATAGACAAGAATTTGTTTATTGAACTGAAAAAAATCTATAGGTACCTTTTTAGTGAACGGTTTTCATTTGCAAGTGCAAGTACGTTTCTTCAGCAATGATCACTTGATTGGTTATTTTTATCCTTATATTATTGTCCCTGTTTTGCTAGTCCAGCTGTTAGCGCAGCTGCACAGTGAAATGGATCAGCAGAGTGATCTGCCTGGAAAATACAGTCCTTCCTCCATCAGCTTTTACCATCTTATTTCAAAACTGGTTGGGTTCTTTTGTTTGATTGCTGTGTGATACAATGGGCAACTGTGCTGGATCACTGATGGAAACAAGGGGACAGGGAAAGTGTGTTGTAGATGGGCTATGGCTACTTTATTGGCTTGGCTGCATCATGTAGAATGACGATTTAAGTTGCTTTTTCAAACTTTTTTAGAATTCTCGTCTGAAGAACAGCTTACTTTTAAGTTGCAAAACTTAACAGATTCTACCAATTTCCCTGCATATGCTGTATATAAAATAGGATTTTTTTTTTTTTTTGTTCCCGGTGTAAGTTGCTAAATGTTGAATTTCAGTAATGCTGAGCATAAGGCATTTTGTGGTGGTGGTCATGGGTTTAAAACTGTTCCCAAGAAAGTGTTCATAAACTGGAAGACTGATATTGCATATAGGAGAATTATTTCAGATATACCTGTTTCCTTACAAACTAGATGTATCTAAATGAATACACTAATTTTGGGATTGGACATCTGGCAAAAACTTGGAGATGTGGGAAGTTCTGAATATGCAGCTTTTATTATTTTTGTATGTGTTCATCCTTCTTTTTCTTACTTGTCCCCTATAGGAAGGGAGTCAAAACTAGGTTTTGACTCAGTCTTCAAATCTGTTGTCTTTCATTGCACCTCTGTTTTTTTTGCTTTTATGATGTTCTGGAGAGTCAGCTGTAATCAAATGCGAGAAGATCTTGGTCACTTATGTCCTTGCTTGTTACTGAGGGGAAAAAAAAAGGCGTTTTTTCAGAGATCTAATTCATAGGTTTAATAATAGGCATGCACATCCTGAGCCTGAGTCTCTGTTCATGTAGGCAAAACTAGAATTTGAGATCACCTTTCCTTCTGCTGAGGGTTTCTATGCAGAAGAATCTGATGGTTCTGAGTGTGGAGTCAAAGGCAAGAAGACTTGCCATTCTCAGTTGATTTTGTAGGAGATCCGTACTCCCAAAGTGATCCAAGGCCAGTGTCCTCTCTTTGTCTCTGCTCATCTCTGATTAATTAAAATCTGGAGAGGTCTTGAGAGTAATCCAAATCTAAAAGAGGAAAAATAACTAATGTGTGCACTACATCTGGCAGCAAAAGTGGTCTGTCTGTAGGTAGTCCTAATTTCCGGCTAGGGAAGTCTACATATTGTGATGTATTTCAAAATAAAGTGAATAATCATATGGCTGGATGATATTTTTGCATTATTAATGCATAATGTCCAGATTTGCAGAAGTGTTTGAAAAACCTGCTTGGTTGGTAGGAAGCAGTGCTTTCCTCTCTGTCTAGAGCATATGTCTGCAAATAGAGCTGTCTGATGTTCAGTATATAAGAGAGGCAGGTTTTCTATCCATCTCAAAGGCACAAGGAAAGAATTCTGTGGGGACTATAAAGATATTACATCAAAGCTGTAGGTGTTTGTGGGGTTATATCATAATACTTTGTGCATGTCTGAAGATGTAATTTTGCTGAGGCCAGCGTGCTGGAGTGATCTGTGGTATCAGCAGGTAATCAGTCTTACATATGTTAAGCTAATGGTCTTTGGTCTTACTGTGTCATTAATTAACTATTCTATCAAAACTTTTCTATTCCTCAGTTCTAGCTGATATATTTTTCTAAGTAATCTACATTACCATTCCTCTAGGATGTTGACAAGTTGTAGACATGCTTTGGTGTTGACTGTCTCAGTGTACCCCTAGAGAAGAAAGGGAAATGTTTTATTTTTTACTGTCCAGGTTTTTAATATCCACACCTTAATAATTGTGATCTGATGTTCTGGTAACTTAACATATGGAAAAATTGAATAACCGGAATTGGGAAGATCTTAGTAACTTATTTGAACGCAACGAGTGCCTGCTTGCTCTGAGAGAGCACTCAGTATTTAGGACATCATACCTGAGCTACTGTTTGTGCATCAGGGCAGTACCTCTGTCTACATGCAACTTGGTTTCTCTCTTTTCAATGTCCTGATCTATAGCAGACCTCAGAATTAGATTGTCTGTGGTCAAAAACATTTGTAACAGTATTTGACTTTGTATTTGATATACACTTAAGGAATAGCTTGGCGTTTGTGTTTTATAAAGGCAATATGGATGTGTCTTTGTATAGTACTCTGGATTCTTTAGTTTTTTTGGACTGCAAATAATAGTACAGCTTGTGTGAGTCATTTCAATATCCTGATTCTGTTGTAGATTGATAACTAAAAAACCACAGCAATTACTTCCATATATTGAGATCACGTTATGAAGTACAATACAACATCTGGATGTGTTATTGACCATATGCATATAGAAATACTATTTTTCTGGCACAGAATCGTCACTGCACAGCTGGCCATGATAGATACAAGAGTGTGCAGTGGACAGTATGTCCTGTTGTTAAAATAGTTGGGAATAGAATTATTGGAATTCAGAATGTTTTGAGAATTGCTATATTTGTGAATTATAGTGATTCTGTTGGTTTCTGATTTACCTTCTTTGGAAGGACATGCAAATAATACTTAGCTTAAAAAAAAAAGACATCCGTGGCAGCATATTTGCAGTTGCTATACTAGATGAAGAGAAGGATAATCTGGGTTTGTGTGATGTTACCTTTGACGAGAAATTCTGCCATTTTATTCCAAATGTCATTAATTTTCTAAATATTTTTGATACAGTAGGTTTGTGTGGTCAGAGTCAGAATGGGCATGACAAAGTAGGCAGTAGCTAGTAACAATTTTGAAGAGACTGTGCTAATTTATTGTTCTCATGAGATGTGATAGTAAGGGAATAGTTCACTTAAACCCCACCCACCCTTTTTTAATACATTTTCATACTTATCTCCTAAAGTAAACTATAGCTTTTTTTCTCTTTGATCTGTCATAACATTTCCTTGGACAGTCATTTACATATGTAGCAGGTTTTGTTTTAGAGAATTCATATTGTTTCTATATTTATTTTGATTTATACCTAATGGAGAAAGTTGATCCTATGGTCTAGGCACACGGTCAGTGTCATTTTGACACATTCCTCTGAACTATGAGGTAGAAATACAACCAACAAGAGATGATCATAACTTAGGATCCTGATAGTACCTTGATATTGCAACAAATACCATATGTTTTCAACAGCCCAAGTTGAAAGATTGCCTGTATGTGTTTGTAACATTTAGCAGAGATGCCTTCTTGAGGTCTGGGAATAAGAGAACATTGGAAGATTACAGGCTTTCACAAAGAGTCTAGAGTACTTTGCAGCCATCTTCTGCCCACGAGTGTCTCAGCTTTAGGGCTCCTGTTGTATAACAAATTTTAATCTCGGTGTGAGTAGCGAGGTGATGTTTGAAGTGAGGTCTTAAGTGTCTTGGTCTGAGGTAAGGGAAAGTTGAATGTATTATAAGGGGATCACAGACATACTAAAGACCTCTAAGGTTTAATTTTGTTGTTTACTTATTTTGAAATGCCTGTGCCTGAATGTTACTAAAATGTACTTAGTACTTTAATAAGTATTTTTCCTCACGTCCAGCTTCTGAAATTTCTTTGTACAGTTTGATCCTTTCCGAACTGGCATCTAAATACCACTGTTTGCTGGTGATGCTTGTGTTCAAAAGTATATTGCATCAGTGAGGTGCCAGTGTTAACAGTTAACTCGCAGTAATTTTGCCTGGTGTGAGCTTCACTGCCCCCAGATGCTTTAATTTTCTCATCTGTTAGTTGTCTCAGAAGAGCTTGATTTTTGTAGCTGCCTGTAGTAGATTGTTATATACTACAGTAGCACAAGCACTACTGTGACTTTAAAGTAATGTTACTTTAACTCAGGGTTATGGCCCAAAAGAGCCTGCTTGGAGAAATCACTTCCTTTGATACTGGGCCCAATGGCATTATGCTTAGACACCTGTGTTATCTGTGGTTTGAGTCAAAATAACTGTTTCTTACTATGTGAAACATGTCAAGGCTTTTCACTTACTGTTGTCAGTAGTAATTGTACTGTATAATGTACATCCAGAGCCTTACCTGTTGTCTGAAATTTTGCTTCTTTTGCAGTTAGCATGTTGTATTTTTGCAGTACTTTGGGTACTTTGCTAAATTCTCAGATATATAATTTACCTTCTGAATTACAAAAAAGACATAATTTTTACTCTAATAAGCTTTGTGGTTGGGGTTGTGTGACCTTCCCCCCACCCCCTTTTGCTTAATTGGGTTGTATTAAGTATTTACAGTAAAGACCCACTGATTATGCTGAAGTTGGTTCAGCTAAACAAGTGTTTCCTGGGTTTGCTGCTTTGTCCTGCTGATGTTGTATGGGTAGGTCAGGCACTGTTAATGCAGCAGAATGAACGCTGCTGTTCTTCCAGCTGCACAGCAGCTTTCTGAGACCAGGAAACAAAATGCCAAGTGAGCTTCCCTTGCAGTGGTCTTTCTTTGAAGCACTCTGTCTCAAGACTGAGTTAACTGACTTTACCAAGGCATTATAAAAGGAAAGAAATTTAACAAAATGCAAGAACAGAGGTGTTTATTTTCCATGAAACTTAAGAAATTAAAACCAAGTTTAAAATAACTTTTACACTGCAAACACTGCAATTGTAAGGCAGAGCTTTCTTCTTAGGAAAACTTACATTCTTTTTAAGAGGAATCAGAGGAGAGTTGGAGATAGGAAAAATAATAACCATTTTATTTCACTAAGTAATTGGTAACTCATTGTTGCCATACTCATTGTGCCAGACACTCCCTCCCCTGTCCCCACATTTATTTTCCTATGCAGCAACTTTTCTTCAAGCTATTTTGTTGAAATGTACTGTGGGTGAAACGTAAATAGCAGAAAGCTAATCCCACTGTGTGGCATTGCAGTAAGAAAGGGGCTTATATCTGTGGGGCAACACAGAAGAAAAAGCTTTCATGATGACTATATGGCTATTTGTTAGTGTAAGGAAAACCTGTCTAGTGTGAGTATTACGGACAGTTGAGTTGTCCTCACTTGCCCAGCCAAATTGCAAAGTACTTGGTGCTGGACTCTTAACCTTTACCAGACTTTAGCTTTTCCACTGTGACTGCAGTGTTGGTTTATATGACTGAAAAGTGTTTATTATTTCCTAAATTGAAATAAGCCTTTTTGCTTAAAAGTAGGAAATGGGAATATCATGAGTGGATTACTATGTAAAGGCCTGTTAAAGCTTTCCATTTTATGGAGGGAAAATTAAATAAAGTGAGGTTTCAGTTATACATTGTTTGTACATAATAACCTAATCTGGATATGAAGCTTTTGTTGGATACATGATGAGTAGTTGTTGGTTTAAAAACATGGGTTGAGAGGGCGAAAGTAGGATTTGGTTTCTGGATTATTAATCTGTTGGTTAACATCTGGAAGGAAAGCAAGAGCATTGGCATTTATGCAGAAGTTTCTAATTTAAAAATGTGTTTGAGTGGAGTTTGTGAGAACTAAATGTAGAGAAAAGGAGAATATAAAAGAATGTGTTGAATACTAGATCAGCAGATGCTTTATTTCCAGTTATAAAATGGATTTTCTTCTTTCTGTTGGTTTAGGGAAGTTATGTCATCTAAATCTTATGTGCTCTTTTGGCTAAGAACTAAGAATGTTTGTATTTTTTGAGTTTCTATCTCCGAGCAGAAGGTTTTCAGAGTTTTCAATGAATTCCTTAAAAAGTAATGGTACCAGCACAGTCAGTCAACGGGATGACTGCTGTGCTTATCAGATGAACACCACAATGAACTGGAGTTTATACTTCACAAGTCTTGCATGTAGTTTGACGGGTTATTCTTTTTCTTCCTCTGAACTTCAGAAGGTTTTGTGTTGGAGTTCTTCTATAATTTGCAATGTTTGTGTGCTTGAATGTGGATATTGTAATGTTTGCCATTGCCCATGCCAGGTTTTTAAGGACTAATAGACTTCTTGTACTCCACCTGGCTCAGAGAAAGTTTCCCAGTGTGTCCCATAGAAATTTCTTGTTTATTTAAGATTTCTGATGTTAAGAAAGGACTACTGTGCATTTGTTCCAACTTTAGCACTTTGACTGGAACTTGGTTTCATTTTTGTAGTTGACTTTTTGTTGGCTGTATTGTGTTGGGTTTTTTTTTTCCAACTGATGTGTGAAGTTAAGGTTTTAAAATTTGGTTTCTTATTTTAATGCATAAGAATGGATTCTTCATTGCAAAATGGAACTGTTAACTTCACATGAGGCCTAAATAGGAATTAAGTGTTTCCACACCTTAACTCCTCCATGACAGTATACCCAGTTACTAATAAACTGTACCACACCTAGCTTTTGACAAGGTGGTGTGTTTTTGTTTTTTTTTTTTTTTTTTGGGTAGTGGAATAAATCAGATATTCTTCTCCTTTACCATTATACTATTATTAGTATTCATTGCTTTACAGTAGTAGCTTTGGCTTTCTGTTTAACTTGCATGTATTTTCAAGTGTGTTGGAATATGCATCTTCAGAGGATAGAATCATAGAATAGCCTGGGTTGGAAGAGATGTTAAAAGATCCTGTAGTTCCAACCCCCCTGCCGAGGGCAGGAACTGTCCACTACACCTGATTACTCAGAGCTCCATCCAACCTGGCCTTGAACACTTCTTTAGATGGACCACCCACAGGTTTTCTGGGCAACCTGTGCCAGTGCCTCAACTCTATACAGAATTACACTCTTATGAAAAGTCTGAAAGCAAAGGTTTGTTGAAGTTAGTGGGAAGACTGCACGGACTTAGCTGAGTTAGGTTTTCATGCAAATGTGTTTTTTTCTTTGCAGACATGGCGTGAGTGTATGAGAGAATTAGCATTCCAGTGAAATGCTGGTCTTTAGTATTGCAGAAGTTGTCCGAAAAATGCTAGTGCGACCCTGTCAATTTTGGTCTTTTCAGTAGAAGAGAAAGCTGTTTTTTCTTTCCTCCTTTTTGTTTTCTGATGAACTGGTTGGACCGTGGACACAAAATAGTCAGCATTGACAGAACTTACACTAAGAAATTCTCACTATAAAATTAAAAATTAATGTTTTTGTATTTTTCATAAAGTAATGTGTATCTTTATAGAAAAAAAAATAATATACCAAATAGTAGTTTAATGTGTAGTGAAAACTGTCTGCTGTTTTACTTTATATAGACCCTTTTATTGCCTTAGACCCATTTATTGCTTTAGGTAACAAGCTTAATAAAATTAATGCTAAATCTTTGACATGCTTGTTAAATATTCTTGATTTGTAAACATTGTTAAGTATCTTTTTATTGCACGTTGAAGCAGAAATATACATAATACAGTATGTTGCAAAGGCCAGACCGTGATACCTTAACTTTGCATAACAAATTCTTTTGTTTAGTGTTTTATCCCTCTTTCTTTTTGTTGTTGTTGTGGTTTATTTTATTTTAGGTTGGTTGGAGTACTGCAAGAGATTATTACACCTTTCTTTGGTCACCTATGCCAGATAATTATGTGGAAGGATCAACAGTTAACTGTGTGCTGACTTTTCAAGGTAAGTGTAAAGCAGTATCTATCTGTATTTTCCAGCCTACGCAGCTTTTTAAATACTGATCTGTTCCTTTCAGTGCTGAGGGTTGTATAGCAGTTCTAGGCTTTTACAAAGATAAATTGGAGGAGAATTTTCCACGTTTCACTGTGTGAAGTACAGTCTTATTTTAGAAATCAAGGAAATTGTAAGGAAAAGTAAGTGACTTAGTATATTTTTTACATAGTAATGGCCAGTATTCATGACTGATGGAGAAGCTCTGTTGGAAACTATTAAAATACAGATAGTGACTTTTTTAATCATCAGCAGGCATTTTTAATCTTGGCATTTTTTAATGCCTTGTGTCTTTACATTGTCTTTAGTCTCTGGACTTTAGACATCATTACCAATATTAAGTGATTCTTGTCAAAGAATAAATGATGGTTTGGTGAAGGTTCAGAAAAGTCAAAGAGTTGCAGAGAACATTTTACAGTGAGGAATTGATGGAAATACCTAAAGTTTTTACGAAAAGAATAAAGAAAAAAACAGAAAATGTTACACAACTGTACAAATCTATAGTATAACTGAATTTTCAACACTGTGTGCACATCATATCCTCTCCCTCCCCTTTGCAATCTCAAAAAAGTAGAACAAATAAACAAGGAAGATCAAAATTAGGAAATGGCTTCTGTATAAAGGTGTGGAGTTAAAAAGGTGAGAGCCACACTCTTCTCATTAAATGTAAAAAGGGACATTGGCTGTGAATTCTGACCTGGGAGGTTTATGCCTGATGTTGGGAAGATCCCTTTTACCAAGAGTGAGTAGTGCAGCACTTGAACAGGTATCTCTGGTTTGGAAGGATGAGAATTCCTCACAGTTGTTTAGACACAGCCATGGTAGTCTCAAACAGGTGCTAAACACAGTCTCCGGAGTGAGAAACTGGACTAAGTGACCTTCCAAACTTCCTTCTGCCTGATTTTTCAGCCTGGGAAAGAGAAATAATGTGAAGTGACTTATGTCTTCATTGTTTATATTTAAATAAGTAGGAACGGTTGATGTAAGGTACCAAGTGACAGGTTCAAAATGGAGATAAAGATGATACTTTTATAACACAGTCAGTGTGCAGAACTTGTTGCCACAGGACATTAAAAATGTCAAAAATATATGCACATTCAGAATTTTGTGTGAAAAGAACACCTCCAGTAAGCTTTTAAAATGCTTTTCTGCTTGCAAACAGATTTTTATGTACCATTTTATCTTCTTTTTTACTTCCTACAGTTGGCTTTAGTATTTGTGTGTGTGTGTTTATTGCTTGAAGTAGATAGAAAAAAATAACGATTGAAATCCTGAAGTGATGACTGTATTAGCTTGTTCTCTTGTTAAAGCTGCAGATAATGATAGTTTGGATGAGTTCACTGTTCTTTGTACTGAAACTAAAAGTGATCTAGAAAGTAGGACTCTACATGCCATTATTAGTCCTTTGTACTTAAAAATTTCACCACACATGAAGCGACTGGGTAACTCTGTCCCATCTCTTACCTTCCATGCTGAAAGACCTCCACTTTTATAGAGCTACCAGATCGAATCTCCATTCAGTCTCCCCATTGTGTTTGGCAAGATATTTTAATGCTGCTGACATGAGATCAGTAGAGCTTCCAGGAGCTTAATTATCTGAGCTAAATAGTGAATGTTGTGCAGCATGCTTTAAATGTTTGGTTTTTTATGATCAAGTAGGTGTGCTGGAAGAAAATAAGCAGGAATCTGTTTTCTCCAGTACATGTTAGATACAAGAAAAAAGACTTAGAGTAGTTTTAAAACCAGGTTGTCTGAATCAATATTAAAACTTGCTGGAGCAGCAAGGTAGACCGTTCTGAATTTTTTTCTGCGTAATTGCATCTTACTTAAGCACTGAAAGAGATAAACTGAGTGGTATATAGGAAAGTGTAGTCAGGTCCAAAAGTATGAATCCTGAGGTTAAAATACTATTCCCAGAGCTACAGTTAATAAAGTATAAGACTAATTAAAGCATGAATTTCTTGATACAAGTGCTGTCCATACAGCACATGTAATGTTTTACCATTTGTAAGAAAAGTAGCTAGGAGTACTGGGAAAAGACTTCTAGGAATCTGAAATAAAAGTTGGTGAATAGAAATCATTTATAAAATTAGAGTGGGAGAAGATTGAGATGTGGTGAAATAAGAACTGAAGTAGGTGACATCACCTGCTGGACTGAAAATCTGGTGAAGATTTATTATGCTAGTATCATACTCAGGCTGGCTAGGATATCTGATAATAAATGTTCTGAATTAAACCACATAGTTTTCTTGCCATTAAACTGGGTAAGGTGTGGTTTTTGCGATTACTACTAAAGGTGAAAATCTCTTTAGTTCTGGAAATGTTTGTTTAACATCCCCAAATATTACTGTGTGAATTCAGGTAATGCAAGAGGCTTGATGTTGAAGCTTCAGTGGGCAACGGTTCAGTGGAATAAAAATTCTTCTGAAGTAATTTGCTTGCAACATGCAATATTACATAGCTAAAAGAAAGAGGATTTATTCTTACCTTGTAAAGTCTACAGGAATTTTTTTTCAATTTTAAGAGTAAGCTCTTTGTTAACAAACTCCAGGCTCCCACCTATGCCCCCCTTGTCTCTGGTGTTATCCATTCAGAGTATTGCTATGCTTTGGCATAGCAATTTATACAGCATTGCTGTTTAAAAACAGCAAAAGTAAATTATGTTTACTCCACAAAAAAACCCAAAAAGGAAGTTGGTAAAGTTACAGATGTCTTGTCATATTATTGCGCCTTTGTCTGTTGTATTTGGTTGCAATAGGTATTTGCCAAAAATCACTCACTCTTTGTTCTGTGACTTTGCAACGGTTACATATAGCACCTATTGCCTAACACTATTTTGCATTTATCTTAAAAGCTAGGAAAAACTGTGGGGGGATGAGAGTGACTAAATAGGATGACTTTTCCTTTCTGCTGTTTTGATGATTTATCTGTGCCTTACTGAGGTAATGAGTATGAAATCTGTAAGTCAGACATGATGTGGTTATCTGTTTACAGACAGAGACTTGTAAGTTTGTGTAGAATGTTTCTTCAAATATGAATTTATTTTGATAGGATATTATTTACCAAATGATGATGGAGAATTTTATCAGTTCTGTTACGTGACTTATAAAGGAGAAATCCGTGGAGCAAGCACACCTTTCCAGTTTCGTACCTCTTCTCCTGTTGAAGAATTGCTCACTATGGAAGATGAAGGAAACTCTGATATGTTAGTGGTGACCACAAAAGCTGGACTTCTTGAGGTTTGACTCAACAATTCTTAAAATGTTATTTATTTTTTTAATATATACATACATCTTTAAGATATTAAAGAACAAACCGGAAGGAAAAGGCCTACATATGTATGGGTAGTGTATGTATTTCTGGCTGGTTCTACAGTATTTGACTGGAGTTCAGAACATTTGCATGTTAAGTGAATCGTGATTTTAAACTGTATAGCACTAAGCATGGACTGGGAAACTCTAAGAGTAGATACTGCCCATCTCCAACATCTGTACTCACCAACTAAGTGGAAGGGAGGGAAGATACCCTTTGTATGAAATGGTACTTCTTGTAAGAAAAAAGAGTTACCAAACCAATACTTTTATTTGTACACAAGTTAAGAGCCCTGGAGACTAAGCTGAATAATTGTAGGTGCCTAAGTATATTAGAGTAGCTCTTGTTTTATTTAAAGCAGTTTTTGATGTGTCATGGTTTTTGCTAGAGGGATGTGGTTAGACTTGTGTGCTTACATCTAGAGTCAAGGCGTTTCCATTTGCTTCTTGATGTTTGTAGGCTGAACTCCACTTAAACCCAAAAAATTAGACAAAATAAGAAACCCAAACCAACTTTTGTGTGACTTGCTTCTTGGAAAATTGTTCCTTTACCTTGCCATACATCTGAGCACATACACGCATGTATTTGATTTACAATTTTCAGAATTTAGGGATAAGAGAGTAGAGAGATACATCTAGCATATTTTTGCTTTTCAGATATGTACTCATAGTACTAAAATTAAAAATAATTTTTCAGATGTGTCTTATTATCTTGGCTTATGGAATTGTAGAATGGTTTGGGTTGGAAGGGACCTTTAAAGTTCGTGTAGTCCAACCCTGCTGCAATGAGCAGGGGCATCTTCAAGTAGATCAGACTGCTCAGATCCCCATCCAGCCTGACCTTGAACGTTTCCAGGGATTAGCTCGTCCAGGGATAATTAGCTCGTCCACAGTTACTGTCACTTGGGAATAGTAAAGGCATTTCATTTAAGGAGAGGAAACTTGAATATAAATCAAGACACTGCAAAGTGTGCTATCTAATGGTACTGTAGTGCTATTCAGTTAAAGCAGTGAAACTTCAGAAATTGGAGAATAAGGGGAAAATTGTAAAACAACTTAGCCAGAGAACACACAATCTGTGCTTCTGCTCAGACACTGGAGTAATTAGTTATCAATTTATTTGATAAGAATGAAGGGGAAAAAAATTACCAAACCCCATTATTTTTGTTTTTTTACAGTTCAAAATTGAAAAAATAATAAAAGAAAAAGAAGAACTATTAAAGGTAACTTCTGTTCTGGAAAAGGAAACAACACAACTCAGAGATCAAGTTGAACGACTGGAGAAAGAACTTAACCATGAAAAGCAGAGATGTGACCAGCTGCAAACAGAGCAAAAGGTTAGTTGTTTAACTGATTAAAGCTGACTCATAATGTCTGTAATACTGCTCTTTCAAGAACCATTTAAACTGTGTGAAAATCAGCTATCAAGACCCCTCAGCAGTTAGATAGACATTTACACTAGAATAGGTCAGTTCCTATTAACCTCCTGCCACTATTCCTTTTATGTCGTAAAATGGTTAAAATATTTAAGGCTTATGGTACCAGGCTTGGTAAGATAATCGATGACAACTGTTACCAGATGTTTGACATTTAACCATGGAATTCATAGTGGAAAGTAGTGGATAGTTTAAAGTTTGCTTACATTAATTTAAAACGGGGGAGGGCTTTTCAAGAAAACTTCACATTAGGGAATAACTACATAGAACACAGAGTATTGAAAATGGTAAAAAATTTTGTTATGAAAAGCAAAGATTAGGACTTAACAGAGAATGCTACTGCCGGGGTACACAAAGAGTAAAAAGTAACTAGTGACTGACTTCTCTTAAAAGGTTTCACAGAGGTCTGAATATTTTCAAAGGGAAAAGAAGTACACACCTTAAAGTCATTTACAATGTTAATTAATAGTTAAAATGTAAATGTAGCCTAAACCAAAGCAAGCTTAATTTGGAATTCTGCATATGGTCAAGAAGAAATCTAATACTGTAAAAAAGGCACCAAAACATTGGACCTAATCTATTTTTAAGTTGCTGCTTTTTAAAAAAAACAACTTTTAGAAGAAGATTAAAAACATGTGGGAGGGAGGTGGTGACATGGACAAATTTGAAGTAATGAAGCCTATATAATTTAGCTGTGGACAGCAGTTAATAGGCTATTTCTGAGTACTAGTATGTACATGTCAACAGTCCTTTGTGATACACCTTTAATAGGAATCTGTTGAGGGAAGTTAAGAATGTTGATGCTTTGTAGAATACTTTTAAATAGTAAGTGAAGTGGACTAGAATGTAGGGTAAGGAGAAAAGAAAGGATAAGATCTTGTTTAAAAAAAAGTTTTTCCTATTAAAGAATGATTTGAATTTCAGATGCATGGGAGAACTAGCTTAAATCAATGAAACAAGAATTTAATACTTATAAATATGCTTTTCATGGATTTGTAGATCACAAGTTTGGTGGATAAGTCTGAATGAGTTACACAGATACCTTTCATTGTCACTTGAGGCTCTCATTAAAAAAAATATTTGAAAGCAAAGTGTCAGTTCTAACCCATGTTAGCTTTAAAATTCCATTTTGGAAAAATTTGTGAAATGGGATTTTGATAGCTGTCAAACAAAGATACAGCTAGACTGTATAGGAACAAAAATGTCTTTGTACTTTCTCACATTTTACTGTGCATTTCTATAATCCAAAATAACTTTGCCTCTAAGACACCAGACCTTAGCAATTAGAATTTAATTTCAAGAATGTTTGGTTTTATTTTGTAGGGTTTTTTTATTTTTTTGTTGTTCTTTTTTTTACCTTGTATTTTGATGGAGAGATGATGCATTGTGAAGAATTTCTCACTTGTATTTAGCTGAGCTATAAGTAGATGTCTGATCTAAGGCTGATGCTGCTCTTTGCCTGTCTAGAATACTATGGAAGCTTTCTAACTCATGCAATTTTTGTCTCTAAGACTTTGACACGGTCTTATTTTACATCTTTTAAGTTCTGTTCTCTGTTTTTCACTTGTTTAAAAAAGAATCATATCTACTGTGTTGAAAAAGTTTTAATTTGTTTATATATATAAGCAGAATATAGATTGAGTGTTATTCCTGAAAATTAAACAAGAATCTACCAAATCAGGTGCAGGAAGTCAGCATTTTATTTATCAGAAATTTTAATAACCAGTGTGGCTTTCCAGTCTTAAAGATGACTTCCCTTCTTGCTTTCCTTGCTTCCCCACCCCAACAGATGAAATACAGCAGTGGGTCACAGGATTGTATAATCTGTCTTTGCTGGGAACATGTACAGTACATTAATGGATTGATTTAAAGACTCCTGAGCAGCAGTTATGCAGCACTCAGTTGCATTACAGTACTTAAGTTTTATTTTCCTTGTGGGTTGTTTAAAAAATAAAACAACACCCAAACTCAACCCCCCCAAAAAAACAACTGTACAAAACACCTCCTCCACAACCAACCACCAAAACAAACCGTACAACACCACTCTCCCAACTCTCCCCTCTCCCCCAGCTAATCTAGTCAACTTCGTGTGATGTGAATAATTGTTATTGGCAATAAACCTGAACAATGCATTAACTTGGATATTTTTATATGACTACCATTGAAGTGCTGAGTAATCAGAATATTTTTGTATTTTGTGTGATAGCAGAGTCTTCACAGGTGCTTAGTGTGAGCCAGGTTGTTTTGGCTTGTGGAGTTTTTTTGCCTTTAAGTCTGAGAATGGTTGTTTTAACTAAGTAATTATTTTCTTCTTTTATTCCTGGTTCTCTTTTTTCACATAGATGTGGATTTTTAGCTATGCGCTAAACTTTTAATACATAAATAGATAAAAAGTGGAATTGATGAATTAAACATTTTAAAAAATACAAATTTTAAACTTAGGTAAAGGTTTAACTATTTTGAATTCTGTTGAAAAAATCTTCCAATATCTTTTAGAGCCTATTAGACTGAAGAACAACAATTAATAAAACAAAATAGCCCATATGAGAAAATGCCATTATTGTAAATGCTGAATGCAATTACCTTTGTAGTTTAAGGCAGGTATAAGTAATAGAAATCTATTTCTGTTGAAAGTAAAGCTAAACTACATTTAACACATGTAAAAACTCTTAACAACATACAATGTTTTTTTCCTTTTTGCAAGTACTTCCATCCGGAAGTTCACAGGATATATTTCTGCTTGTGCAAAGAGCCCTCAAAAAACCCCCATGGTAGTACAAAGTACTGTATTTAAAAAGCAGTAATTTCATGTGTCAAGGAAGTGGATATGTCTGTACAGACACATGCATTTGGTTCTAACTGCGTGCAGAGCTCTTTATGCTGCTAATGTATTGGCAACTACTATTTGCTTATTACCATTTGTATTGTGATATGGGGGCCCTGGAGTTATGAACCCCTTTATACGTAACACTAGTTAATCTGCCTAATTTCTAAAAATGACTCTTAGTTTCCTCATAGCAAATAATATGGTTAACTGAGCTCATGTCTTTTGATCAAGTACAGTGTTAAGCTACCTTATGTCTGTAATTGAATTGAACAGCATGTGAATGGTGTGGTTAGGGGTCATAGTATGTAAGTTAACCTTACTGTGGTACAGTGTAATAAATAAAATATAGATTAATGATGGAAAAGCTCAGAGTTCCTAATATGAAAATGTTTTGTTAGAACAGTTTTCTTAAAATCCCCTTTTCATTTTTATTCATATGCATTTAGACTACTTTCATCGTTTTGGTATTAATTTTTAGCAGTAGTAGTTTGGTTCATTGAGCCATGTCTGTAGAAGCTTTGATTTCGTGATACACACAGGAGACAATGCCGCAGCTATATCCCAATTAGTACTTCCCTCCTGCTCTTGATTAAGTGATCTTTCTTCCCCACCTAGTTACTCTCAGAATTCTGTGGAGTGGAACTGTTGTCTTCTCAATCTGCTTTTTACCTAGTTGGGATGTTTTGCAAGTCATTCTGGAAAATATTAGGAAGAAACAAGCTGAAAGTAGATCAGTCTTTTAAGAACATGGCATAATAAGCAATCTATTCAGGTGTGATACAGTCAGTGCTCCATGAAGCTTGAATATTGGACTCTATGCATGTTTTTAAGTAGTGAAACGATTCCTCTGTTTTGAGTTTTAAAGACAGTTCCTGTGTTTTGGCACTTCAGACTGTAATGGCCATAGTAAACTACAGATTTTGATTTGCTAAAGTACCCTTGTTGTTCAGGACATAAATAATTGTTTGTTGCCTTCTTAGTAACCATCTCATTTCCTACAAAAGGTAGGAGGAATAAGTGCATTCAAGACATAAAGTGATAATGTACTATTAGAGTTCTTGAAGCGCAGTTTTTAATACATGTTATGTATTATGGCACTGTGAGCCACTGCTTGTCCGTGAAGGCTTTTGGGTTTTTTAGATTTGGTTTATTTTTTTTTAGTGTTTCATTGCATTGGAGTAAAAAAACCACCTATATTTTTAATTTGTGTTCAACACGTGAATGATTCTTCAGACATTGTTTTCTCATGTTATCATTGCCAATGTCACAGAAAAAAGTATACTTGCAAGACAGACAGTTCTGCGTTAGTCAGTGTTTGTGCTCAGAGGGAGTGTGCTCTCCAGCCTCACTTCTTTAGTGTACACTTAGGGTTACTACCATTATGTTATGGTAACCACCCCACCCTGCCAATACTTGAGATATTGTAGAACTTGGTACAAAATCAGTCTTTTTTTTTTTTTAGAATAATCTTTTTCTCTTATCCAATGGCTGCTTAATGCAAAAAAATCAGTTTAGAGAGGGGGTAAGTGGCCTTTTTTTCTCTTACCCCCCAGCGTGCACACTCTCTTTAGTCTTCTGAAAAGGGCTGCTGTATTTTCAGTTAGACAAAAACATAGTAGTCCTTTGCAGCAGTTTCCATGCCAGTTTAACCCTTCCTGGACTTTTTTCCCCCCCAGATGACATTAAATTTGCTCTTACTGAGTGTGAAGAGTTAACATAATCTATTACTACTCTGTGTGGGAATTCAAAGTAAATGTGAAAGTATGGGAAATGTTTCAGGAATGTCACGTCTTTTTCTTACAACCTTCTGTTAGTTTTTCAGAATTAAATCTTTTTTTACCATGATAGTGTTCCCTGATAGCATACTTTTGTTTAAAAACATGCTGCATATACAGCTTGCAGTCATCATCACGGCTGGGCTTCGCGAACGAAGATTTAGGGAGGGCTCTACCCACGTTTGTTACAAGCACACTGGTGGCTAAAAAGGCCAATACAAGATAGACACGTCCAGTTGCAAAAGGCACAGCAGAAAGACTCCTTAGGTGGGATAGTCTGCAAGACACGATTCTTTCTGTGTTGTCTTTTCTCCTCTAGAGTGATCCTGCGTGCGTTCTCAAAAGCATCCGCAGCGTTGAAGATAGTGTGTCTCCAGGCCTCCTGATTGGAGGCCAGAGTAGACCAGTTATGTTGATCTATAACACTGTTAAAATAATTAGGTAACTACTCCCTAGGATCATTTTGCTTAAGAAGATGACATGTGGTTACCAGAACTGTTTCAGGTTACTTACAGTATTTCAACTTTTCCTTTGGTTTTCTTTTGTAAACTGGTACATATTCTATGTGTTAAATCATATTCGTATGCTGCTTTCATCTGTCTATATTTTACTTTTTCAAAAATATAAGAAAATGAACTTAAAAATTTGAACAGAAAGTTAGTGTGTTTTTATTTAGAAAACAATAACACAAATATTTCTAATCTGCATCTTAGACATTATAAATATAAAATATACATACCTTTGTAAATAATCAGAATGTATGTGTTTTTGGTCTTTGTGTTCCCATTCTTGTGTATCATTAAACTATGCGTAAGCTCTCCAGCAGCACTGCACTTGCCTACTGTCTTAAGATTTAATATTACTGTGCTGAATGCGAGAAACGTGCAGTGGTCATTGTGTTGGTCTTTCGCTGGTCACTCCTCTGATACTCTGCAACCCTTCAATTTTGTGGACACAGGTTTTGTGCTTTTGTAGAGAGCAGAGCTTGCAAATGAGGCTTTTAAAGTCATTGGTCTCCCTCTAGTGGGAAGAGAGCGCGTCTGAACGAATTTCGTTAATGTGACAGTGGCGACAGTGCGTGTTCCTGTGGCAGTAGTTTGCATGTATGTTTAGCTTGAGTCAGAAGGAACAGATTTGCAGATTGCTTGCTCATTCTTTGGTCTTGAGAACATTTGAACAGAGTTTCTGTTATGACATTGGCATAAATTGAGGTAGAAGTGAATTTACTGACTTGATAAACTTGTTCTTTCATGCTCTTTGTAGGTTTAGTTTACCATTTAACTTTTTAAATGTGAGCTTATTCATCTGTCTGATGGAGAGTTTTAATAGGACATGTGTCTAAATTCACATTCTGCTGGCAGGTTCTACCTGCACAGTAGCTTTATTCTTTCAAGAATTTTATTCAAGTATCAGGGATTCATTTAAATTGGCATATGATGCCATTTTATAAGGAGAGTTTCTCTGTTTAGACAGTGAAAAAATGCTGCTGTGCAGTGTGATATGTCAGCAGTACAAGTGCCCAGTTCAACCTGTGTGCATACAAGTAAGTGAATTAAGGGTCTTTTTTTGTGTCTCTTTAAATCAGGCTCTGTTCATACTGTTCGTGTTTGCTGCATGTGAGAAAATGTGATGGTCAGGAAGATGTATTGTTTTAGCAAAAAACAAAAAAATCAACAAAAATCAAATAACAACAAACCACCCAAAAAGCAAGACCCCAAATAACAACCAAGAAACTGCCCCCCCTGCCCCCCAAAACCAAACCTCCCCCCAATTTCATGTAAATTAAGACACAAATTAAACACTCAGAATTGCTCAGGTTGGCACAGCAATTATAGCACCCCGGGGTACTATAAACATCATATGAAAAGAAAACCCTGTTTTATGGTTGTAGTGGCTGTTCTGTGTATGAAAATTTCTTAAACTGGGCAATTAAAAATTATTTCACTGGATAATTAAGCAGATTCATTTGAGATATTCTACACTTCAGATTATATATTCATGAAAATGACTTTGCAAAATCAATAGCTTATAGTGAAATTATAACGTTTTTAGAAATCAACATTCTGACATGTAAGTACATGCTGCAAAATCATAGTGTGTGTAAATGCTTCAGCTGTTTGTACATTTTCATGACAGTAATTGAATGACTGATGTGACTTAGATGAACTTTTACGGAGTTAGGCCTTTTGTAGTTTTGATCTGTTTAACAATGTTAGTTGAAGAGTTAATGCAGTTAAAGTACTACCACTATGATATCTTAGGTTTTCAGAACAGAGTGACTTCAGTGCTTTTTAGAGCACTATTTCTATTGCAAATCATAGTCACATGGATAAAAACTTAGTGTAATTGAGTTTGTTTGGAATTGGTTTGCTGTTTTACTTTACTGAAGGCTTAAATTTTGTTTTAGAAAGAAAAATTACAACTTGAGGTTTCCTTTCAGAACTTTGAGGCCCTGTGTTAAGAGCACACTTGGATTTTGCAGTAGCTCCTTGCAGATGATTCATCCTGCCTAAATTGCCTGTAGAATATGAAGTATAATGATTCCTCTGACATTAAATTATATCCAGATAAATCAATCTAGCTGAAAGGTGCCGGTTTGTTGTTGTTGTTGTTTGTTTGTTTGTTTTGTTAGTTTTGTTTCTAAATAGATTGTCTTGTATTAGTGATTTGACCTCTTGAGTTTCAGAGCTGCATAGCTCATTTTTAACCTTTCATTCTTCATTATGATGTATGCATTCTCTAAAAAGTAAAACAAGATGGCAGATACTAGCCAATAATCCAAGGGGAATGCTTTAGGTTTGGAATGACTTTGAAAAGGTGGGAAGGTGAGTAAGGAATTTCACATGTTATGAAAAGGGAAGATGAAGCATAAAACCCCATGCTGCCTATTGCCATACTGCAAGATATCATATCTGGAAATAGTCTTGGGTTGTATTTTTCAAGTATTTTATTCTGTTTGTTGGATCTCTCTCTGCCTTAAGTATGTTTGAAAAGTGCACTGTGTGTGCTGATTTACAGGAAGGGATCTCTGTACCATTTTGCTTCCACTAATCAGACTGTACTCTGAAATGCTTTACTGGTGTTGCAAAAATCCATTAGAAGTAAGAAATAAGTAAGGAAAGCGTGTTGTTCTTCATTGTTGAACATACGGATTTTTACTGTGCTTTTCTCTTGTAAAAATGAGAATCTAAAACTTCATGGCTATTCCATCTCAAATAGAAGATTATTAGTCCTTTTGCAGGAGGAGTGTATTTATTAAATGGATTTTAAACATGTTTCAGGGAAAAGCCCAGGCATGATATTTGCCTATCCTTTAGATAGAGCTTATAATAGCTTTATGAGGTTTTTTCTCAGTGTATTTATGATTAGGTAAGACAAAACTAAAGCAACTGATCTGTAATTTAGAGCTTTTTGATGTAAAAACTCTGTTCTTTCAGCAGCTGTTTGCAGTGCACTGTAAACAAATCAAGTAATTTATAATGGCAACTCTTCCAGGGGAGGACAGTGTTTCATGGAATGATAATAAAATTATTTTTTAAAATAATCAGTCTTAAATCTTTTGCAGTTTTAGAATAGCAGTAAAGATTTTGGAGGCCACATATTTCTTCTTGTTCCATATCTGAAGGTACATCAAGATTTTCAAAGTGGGATTTTGAGTCTGGGGAAATTCACTTGAAAGCTAAATTGAATTTTCTTTGTCTCGTTTTACTAGTGAGACTCCTGGTAGTTACAGGAATTTTTGTTTTGGTAGCTTTTTGTTTGGCAGCTGTAAAGCTGTCTTAAGTAATTTCTGGCTGCTTACTCTGACCTTTGTGGTGCAGTTTGCTTCTCCCCTCCACCCTTCTGACTGTTGCAACTCTAGGGAGAGGGCATGGGGAAGCTGCATTTGTAACTGAATTAAAAATAATTCAGAATAAAAATAAGTGTTTTTAAACCACTTCAGTAAAATGCTTCGTGCTCTTGCTGTGCTTTTTTTCTTTTTTCCTTCTGTTAAGAATGTGGAAGAAAATTTATAGTATTTGTATATGTACCAGATAAATTGAGATAAATGAATTAAAACAATGATTACAGAAAGTAATTATATTTTTTGTAATAGAGAGTGCATGTTTAGTTGATCTGTTTATTCTATTCTTTCCCTTTAGACAACTTCTAAACCCAGTTGGCTTTTACCTGTAAAATAGTCTAAGAGCACTCATTTTAAATTTTACAGGCTCTGAAACTGCTGTAACCATGTATGGGACTAGGATCGCTGCATCTAAATTGAATTGCTAAGAATTCTGTAAAATAACAAGTCGTCTCTAAAAATTAATCCTTTTTTTTTCTTTCAAAACTGTAGGCTTTACTTGTATCTAAACAAGTTTATTAGGTGAGAATCTGTTAAGTATGGAACTTTTACATTTTAGTACCATGTCCCTTTAGAATAACTAGCAAAGCAGCATCAATTGTAATGTTGTTTGTGGAGTGAATTTTTTTCAGGCTATTAATTCCTTTTACTATATGTTACCTTTGGCAGCCTGTTTGAACTGTTTGTACAGTTTGTATATATAATGTATCAGATTAAATTCTTTTGAAGGCACTTGGGTTACAACAGTTACAGTTATACCAAAGTGGTGTTTAGAGAAAACACAGATATGCATTGAAATAGACTTTTTACTATACTAGGCTTTCAAAACAGGGGCAAGTAATTAGTCTCCACTGCACTAGGGGAGGACAAGCAGTTATAAAATGTGTTGTTGCTGCTGGTTATATAGCAAGTTTCACTTGGAATACTGACTTTAATTAAAATATCCTGCCCTCGTTACACCAAGTATGTATATTTTTGGTTGCAGGAAACTGATAGCTCTTCAAAAATAAAGACCTTATGAAAATTGTGGGTCATCTTCTCTAATGCCGTTTCTTAAAAAAAAGAGGGTAAAACATGATCTCTTGAAATTCTTTATTATATTAAGGCCTAATAAAACCATTTAGAATTTAAATAGTTGTAATATATTAATCCTTTTATGTAACATATGTAACAAAAATAAAAGTCTACTTTACGTACTGGTTTAGTGTATAGGAAGTGATTGAGTCATCAGTTAAATTTTCCATTCCTCTCAATTCAACACTGCCTACCCCCCAAAAAATATCATAATGCCCAAACTTCTGTTTGGTTCCTTGTAAAAGTGGGGCTTAATTGTACTTGTGAACAGTGTATTTTGACAATTAATGAGTAAAACCAGTCCTCATTATATTTTATTGTACTTAAAACATTGTTAGTTAGCTTGGAATTTGGCCAGTAGGGGTTCTTTGTAAACTCTGGCTGATGTGTTTCTCTTGATTTAACAGTATGGTCTTGTTGTTTCATGGCATTGAGCTTTGTTTAAAAATGAATAGATGAAGTAGTGCTTTAATCTTACAAATGTACAGCAGAAAGGCAACTTGTACCTTAGTATCTGTACAAACACTTTAAGTCATACTGTAGTCAGATATGTTGGTCAGTCTGTCTTGAACTCACAGTTTAATTTGTATCACTGTCATGGTTGATACTAAGCTGAGCTTTACTGAACTTTGGTAGCGGGAATAGTGGCATATTATCTCAGTATGTGTGTTATGCTTTAGTGTTATTAATTTATTTTCTCAAGAAAATAGTATTATTTTGAAAATAACTATTTTCTGGGTTATTTAAGATGGTCTGGCTTTAAATGGCCATTTTGTTGTGGCGGAGATGACAATTTAGCTGCCACTGCCGTTAGAACAGTATGGACATGACCGTAATTAGATAATGAATGTGATACTAGAAGCAGCTTCCCATCTTGTATTTGTCAGTTTTCTGACAAAGGAATCTGTTTTGGGTGTTGTCATCATCCTCTGTCTCAGCTTCCAATATCCAAGGCATAAATCCCACGATGGTTGCATGAGGTTCCATGAACTTTGTGAGACCTTCCACATGTTCCAGCTAGGAGAATGTAGTGTAGTAACCAGCTCTAAATCATTCTTTCCTCCCCCCCCCCCTTTTTATATCTCCTTTTGCCTGCAATTGTCTTTACTGTGGCTTGCTTGAGTGGTGTAATTAGACAAATGCAAGCTCTCCTTCTTTTCAAGTAAAAGTGAGTACAAAGAGAAATAGAAGTTCTTTATATTTTCTGAGCTAGACAGTTTGTTTGTTTGCCAAAAGGAAAGAGGCAGAAGATATGAAACGATTTTCTTTGTCCTGTACTCAGAAGTCTTTGGTAGTTTCTGTGTAACCAAATGTACCAAAACAAACTCCTTATTGACCCCTTATTAATATATATGAATTGTGCATAGCAATATTCAATATATATATTTATGTATACTTGAAATGGGCTTATCATACATTTTAAGGAAGAGAAGAAATTTAATGACCATATTTTGGCATTAATTCAAATAGCATGTTGTACTTCTGAAGAATCACATTCTCAAATGACATCTATTTGCAATTTTCTTAAAAGAGTAATATTCAAGCATCAGAAGCTCTTAAAAGGGAAAATGATGATTTGAAGAAGAAGCATGATGAAGCTGCTTCAAAAGTTCTCCAACTTGAAGAAGATATCATGACTGTTACTCAAAAAGCCATTGCAAAAGAAACTGAGTTAGACAGGTACTTAGTCTTTTTGTTCCTTATCTTCTTATTTTACTTTTTTTTTCAAAGGTGAACTAACAGTTTTTAATACATGCATATATTTTCTGTATTAATAGTTCTGTACTATTAATTTGTCAATGTTTTAGTCTGAAGGATAAACTGAAGAAAGTGATGCTTGAGAAGGAGCAACTTGAATGTGTGTTAAAGACAGAAAAGGATGAAAAAGAACTTTATAAGGTAACTTTATTGCTTGTACCTGTATACATTGTAATGAAGTGGTTTGAAATAAAGGAAGTAATGTTTTATGGAGAAAAAAACCCTGAATTTGTTAAGGAAAAAAGGAAATGGGTAACTTCTGTGAACAGATCTTTTGATAGTTATAGATGTTCTCATATAAAAATGAATGAGGAAACAGCATTTAAATTCATCCCATGACATAAAAGGTCCATTAAGAAGGAGAATGGATCAGCAATTTGTTAAAGCACAGATATAGTGAAAAAAAAAATAGATATTAGTGAGAAAATTCTTTAGTTATACTGTGCATCAGCCAGTAACCGGTCATCTTAACGCACTTTTTTGTAAGTAAAATACTTCTTACTCATTTAAATTCTCTCTTTAGACTTTGTTTTCTAGACCCCTATTCTTGAATCTTATGCATAATGCTGAGAAGCTTTAGTAGGTTCTATATTGCATTGACTTTTTTACTAGCATAGCTGATTTCTTTTGCTGGTTCTGAGAGAAACCCATATATAAAATACAGTTTCTCCCTCCTCCCCCCACCCAATAATTGTATGCTCAAATAATGAAATCTTTAGGTTTTATGAAACAAATCAAGTGTATTTAGAAGGTTATTTCTGTTCATAGGAAAATGTCATTATGTGACAGGCAGTATTAGATATACAACAGAAGTCATAAAATCTCAAAACATCTTTTACAAGCTTGAAATCCCTTGGTAAATAAGCAACACAAATCTTCTAGTCTGAGTGGAAAACACTTGAGTGCAGCAGCTATCCATCTATCCTTTATTAGGCATAATAGGATATATTTGATGACATTTTTAAAACAGCTCTAGAGTTGCTGAAAGTAGTTTGCTGTTTTTGGAAATAAATACTGCTGATGTAGTCCTGTTTGCTTAGATAATTGTGGGCAGATACTACTAGAAGTTTAATTTCTCTTTAGTTTTCTTCAAGTCATTTCTCTTTTGCTTATCCGTAGTCGTTCAGCGTTTGTGAAGAGAGGAGTGAATTTTGAATGGCTTAATTTGATGTGGAGAGAAATTAGGGCTTTAACTTCTAGCTGTGGATTGGGGCTGTTGTTAGATGATCATGCTGCAAGAATTCCCACCAGAAAGTTTGGGCTCGAGGGCGGTGATATTACCAGATTTTTCTCTCTACCTGTTCTAATCCGCCTCAGAGATAAATTAGAATTTAGTGAGCACTTAAATGGACAGGTGAACAGTAGTTCGCTTAACGTGGAAGAAGTTTGACATGTTTTAGCATCATTACAGATACACTTGAAGAATACAGAAATAGAAAACACCAAACTAGTAAAAGAAATCCAGACGTTTAAGAATTTGGATGCAAACAAAGAAAACATGATATCCTATTATAAAGAGGAGGTTGGCAGATTACAGCTATTGATAGCTGAAAAAGAAAATATGAAGAAAGCTTTTTTGCTCTCCTCATCAAACAAGGTAAGCATTACTGATATAATTGGCCTGATTTAAATAAACATATCTAAGGTTATATGTGCTTAGCAAGAGAAAGGAAGAAGTTGAAGATATCACCAAGGTTTAGGCTAAAAGGCAGGAGGATTATGGTGTTCTCAGTAGATGCAAAAAATGAGCAAAAGACTGAATTCTCTTTCAGTTTTGCACCTTCTGAGCTTGTTGAGGTCTCTTACATGATGAACTTTGAGTTTAACTATGTGTGAAAAAATAATTTGTGAGCTCAGTAAAAGTGCATCAGTAAAAGTGGTGTGCTCCTGAGTTGCTTTTAGCTTCATGAAAAAGGAAAGATTGAGGAAAAAAGTTCACAATGTAGCTGTCTCATAACTGCAGAGGGCGATGGAGAAGAAAAGAGGAGACGTGGAAAGATGTGCTGAAGGACTTGTTAAGTGACTGTACTGTCAAGCTACAGTGATGTAAAGCCTAGAAGGATAGGATACCATATGAACAGACTAAATTGACTGAAAACTCAGCAGTAAGAGTGACAGTAGGATTTTGAAGGAAGGGGTTACCTACTACACTATGTGGTAGCATTGTGGTTAGCAAGCAGTGTGGTGTAATAGGAGTGAAATTCCTGTAGAACTGGTATCTATGCTGTCCATGGTCCAGGTGGCTTTACTTCAGACTAGTTGTAGTCTGTTGTTATGGATAGATATATTGGGTTTGTGTAGATTTTTGGTAGTGGGGTGGCTGTAGGGGTGGCTTTTGTGAGAAGCTGCTAAAAGCTTCCTGTGAGAGAACCAATACCAGCCAATGCCTGACAGAGCCAATGCCAGCAGGCTCCAAGATGGATCCACTGCCAAGGCTGAGCCTGTCTGTGATGGTGGTAGCGCCTCTGGGATAACAGGTTTAAGAAGGATGGGTGGTGGGCGGGGAAACTGTTTGAGAGCAATTGCAGCTGAAGAGAGGAGTGCGAAAATGTGAGAGAAAACTCTGCAGATATCAGGCTTAGTGAAGGAAGGGAAAAGGTTGTTCCAGATGTTGGAGCAAAGGTTCCCCTGCAGGCCATGGTGAAGACCCTGGTGAGTCAGGCTGTTCCCCTGAAGCCCAGGGAGGTTAATGGTGCAGCAGAGATCCACCTGCAGCCTATAGAGCACCCCATGCCAGAGAAGGTGGATGTGCCTGAAGGGCACTGTGACCCTGTGGGAAGCCCACAATGGAGGAGGTTTGCTGTTGGGACCTATGACCCCACAGGGGACCCATACTGGAGCAGTCTGTTCCTGAAGGACTTCGCCCCGTGCATGGAACCCCACACTGGAATAGTTCATGAAGAACTGCAGCCTGTGGGAAGGACTAGCACTGAAGAAGTTTTAAAGGAGTGTCGGGACCCTACACTGGAGCAAAGGAAGAGTGTGAGGAGTACCCTCCTGATGAGAAAGGAGCAGCAGAAGCAGTGTGGGATGAACTGACTGCTGCCTCCATCCTTCCTGTGATGCTGAGGAGGGAGATAGAGAATTCAGAAGTGAAGTTGAGCCTGGGAAGAAGGAAGGGGTTGGGGGGAAGATGAGTTAAAATTTGTTTTCATTTCTCATTATTCTACTCTGATTTGCTTGGTAATACATTAAATTAATTTTTCCCCCAAGTTGAGTCTGTATTGTCCACGACAGTAATTGCTTAGTGATCTTTCCTTGTCCTTGACCCCCAAGCCTTTTATTATATTCTCCCTGAGTCCAGCCGAGGAGGGGAAGGATATAGCATCTTTGGTGTCATCCACCTGGGGTAAACCCACAATAGAATAACCATTAGGTATTTGTTCCTGATGTACATCATCCTTTTCCATTTCATCCAGAAGGAGTGCAGTTTCTGTGCACTGAGATTGTTCTGTCCTCTGATCTACAGTGTGATAGGCAATAATGGAATTGACTGGGAGTTTTGCTTCACAAATGTGCTCTGATGATCCAAACTAGAAAGAAAATTTAGACACAGCCTTCAAGGCCAGCGTGGGAATATCAGATTATGCAAGCAACTTTATCTTGTGTATCGTGCCAATCAGTCTTCTTATAGAAAAGCAATTTGGATCTCAAAAGAATACAAATTGTGTTAAAATAATATGAGTTAATGAATGTAAAATTTAAGTGGGAAAGTAGTGCTTTTGAGAATGGAAATAGCAAGATGATAAAAAGGACATGCTATCTTAAAAAATTAACAAATAGTGGACTAGAGATACCTGGATTTATGTCTAGACTCAAGAATGAGATGATTATGGCATCAGGAAGCCCAGAGGCTGAGAGTACCTTATATAGTAGCTTTTTTTTAATTAATTTTTTTGTAGTCCTGACCTTCTCTGAGCAATGAGAGGCTGGTAGTTCAGCTTGGTCACATGGCTCTTGGCCTGCCTACGGAGCTTCAGCAGTGCCTAGTGCTGCATGCTGCAGCTTACTCTTCATTACTTTTTGTTCTCTGTTCCTTCTGATAAGCTTGTTGTGCAAGATCTTGGGAAATGGAGTGGTGAGAAGAACATCCCAAAGCTGCTTGACAATGTTGTGTGTCTACCAGTTGTAGGCATTTTAAAATCTCTTACTCTGTTGTTACTTGCTGTGTGTTACTGTGGGATGAACTTTGGTTTTGAACTGTAGTTCTACGGGGATAAGAAAAGATGTTCTGGAAAACAGAAAGACTACTTTTGGCATATATTTAAAGCTGAAAATCCAACAAAATTCCAGTATAGAGAAAATAACCACATTTAAATTTGCCTTTATCTCGTAGTAAAATATGTTTGCACATCATTGTTGACAAAGAAGGCAAATGGGGAAAATGGTGCTTGTGTGCTGACTTCTTGATTTAGTGGTTTGACTAAAGCCACCAGGAAAACTTGGTTTTTCTTTCAAATGTTTCTAATCCCTACACCAACCTCTATTTAAGCTTTGAATTAAAAGACGATGAGTTCTCTTCCATCTCTTCTCTTTCCTAGGAGGATGCAAGTATTTTAAAAGAGCAGCTTCGGAAAGCTGAAGATCAGATTCAGGCTAGCAAACAAGAAGCTGTTCTACTGTCAAAAGAACTGAGTGACGCAGTAAATGTGCGAGATAAGACGATGGCAGATCTTCACAGTGCACGTCTGGAAAATGAAAAATTTAAAAAGCAACTTGCTGAAGCTTTAGCTGAACTTAAAAAAATCACAGCTTTGAAAAATGAACAGGTAAATTGTCGATATTTAGTAGTGAAGTTTATTTGTATTTATAAAACCTGTCAGATGTTTACTGATGTTGGGGAATAAAATGGGTTTCTGGGTGAAACCCAGAAAGTGCAAATAATATATATATATATTATAAGTGCAAATAATCATCAAATTCTCTTTTGACATTCAAGATACTACCTTAAATCAAGTGCATGTTAGCTGATGTGGAATGTTGGTAAGAAAGGAGGTTTCTGATACTACTCACATTGACTTCTCCCTGCATTGTTTTCACAGAATAATGCAGTATTTATCTGTGTTATTTTGAGTCTTCTCTCTTTTTTAATTCTGTCATGTGAGCTACAGTCCCATTAAAATTATTTCAAATAGAAGAATGGATTGGTAGAGGTTTGGATTGTTTCATAATGTTCTTTCCTCATTGATGGATTCTCTTTAATTCTTATGAGTCGTTTCGATATTTGCGGTCAAAGTTAATTTGCTTTAGTATTTGTAAGTATAAAAATATTAATGTAATGGAAACCACCTTGACTTTCTTAGTCTTGGATAAAAACCTAGTGAGCTAATGTAAGTTTCATCATTTTGACCTAAGTGAGCTTTCATTCTGGATCTTCCATGACTGCAACTGTATTGGATTAATTTGCTACTAGGATTACTGTAATGATGTAACTGTTTGAAAAAATATATTGAGCTGAACAGTAATTAAAACAGTGCTGTAAGTATGAATTGAATAGTACAACTGTCAGAAGAACTGTTACATTTGAAATATCAAAGAATTACATGGGTGTTTTTCCTAAGAATTTCAGATGTGTGCAACGTCTTTGAAATGCATCCTGAAGGGAGTAGCAGATCATCTGCTATGACTCAAGTTAACAGAAAGTGTCTGAATATGGCATGTATCTAGTTGGCAAATGTGGTTTGATTAGCTTGTCTTATCAGTGTTGCAGCTGAATGGAACCACTTCCAGTAGAAGTGTAGTGAGTGTGAGGGAATACAGTTGTGGTCTGTCCATTTTTGCCATGTGGCTGTACTTGTCTATAAGATAGCTCGAACACTTTCTGGAAGATATCCAGACTTTTCCTATGCATTCAGATTTTTCACACACATTAATCAGCCCATAGAATAAGAATCTTCTTTACCTGCCTCTGGTATTATACCAGTGCCTGTTTACTCCCTCAGTGTGTCCTGGTTGGAATGAAATTCAGCACAGATGCTGCCTCTCTGTGCTCTACTACTCTATTCCACTCCTCCTCACAAGAAAGGAGGTATTTCTTCAGAACTTACATGGAGCAATATGCTTTCTTTAATTGAGAAAAGGCTTTTTGGGAAATAGTGGTATTTGAACAAAAGGGAGAACAGTTTCTGATTTTTTTTTTTTTTTTAAGGAAACTTCAAATGCAGTGGAGCAGGAACTGCGCAGAGAAGTTGAAGACCTGAAGCTTCGTCTGCAAATGGCTGCTGACCATTACAAGGAAAAATTCAAAGAATGTCAAAAACTTCAAAAACAAGTAAACAAGTTTACAGAACAGGCAGTAAGTAGAACAAGAGAAATTGCACTTGCTTTTTTGGTAACATTTGAGCAACAATTTCCTTCTGAAAAAACTAATCCTTTTAAAAGGGGTTTAAATATGTGGTAAGCAATGGCTCTTTAATTTAGCATATTCTTCCATAAACCTAAATTACTTTTATGATTCTTTTTAGATAGTTGTCAAAACCAAGCATAGAATTTATAGTAGCTGGTGTGTGAAGAAACCTAATAAGAGTTTGAATGAACCTATAAGCAGTACATTGTTCAGGGAAGAATTTTGAAATTGAAGCATAATTACTATCTCTCTCCAGTACCACCACAAAAAAACCAACAAAAACCCCCAAACCCAAAAGTGAGGGAAACAGAGAACTTGAGGGAGGATTTAAAAGTGAAGCGGGATGAGAGTTTCCACAACACTGTTGTATTCTATATGTATTTTGTATTCTTATAATTCTTCTAAGATTTGTTTCATAAATAAATGAGCCTTTTGCAATGACGATGTGAGTCTTAGGCCACCTTAGTAACTGAATTTGTCAGCCAATTTCAGACTGATATGAGAGCACATATCTTCAGTTGGAGAGGAGCTCAAGGGAAAAGACCTGTGAGCAATGGCAAGATGTACAAATGTGAATTCTTAAGAATACCACAGGAAAAATGGCTAAGTTTTGATCCACAGATTGTTTAAAAAAATCATCTTCTCATCCAGAAGGTCAATGGTGAATGAGAACATCTGTGGCTTTACCTTAAAAATTTTCCACATCTTTGGCAATGTTGTACTTCTTGTAGCAAACACCAGATTTCACTACTTTCACACCTGAAGTCCAGCACTCGCTCCTAATACAGACTCCATTTTTCTAATGGAATATTAGATATAAGTCGATGGATTTAAGTGTAACTGATTCTCTAGAAAATGAGATTTTTATGGTAATTTGCTTAGAAATTACTGTTTCTAGGGAAAGAGAACTTTATCAAGTAAGATGATAAAAACCGTAGTCTGAGGCAATTTCAGTGTTAGAATTAAACATTTTTGCATTTTTATTATTACCTCTTGTTTTAATGAGCAGTTCCATTTAGTCCAATTTTGGAGCAAATAGTACTGCAGGATATAACATTACTTTATGCATGGGCTTTCATTTAATTAAATACCAAACCAAAATTTCTTTTCACAAAGAAAATTGCAGGGCATCAACAGAAATCGACAGATGCATCTAACATTGAGACAGTGACTGCCGTCGTTACAAACAAAAAATTGTCTGCATCTCCAGGTATCAACAGCTTAAATTTTGTCTGTTTTTATCAGCCTGAAAGTGTTGTCTATGTGAAGTAGTCCCTGATAGTATTTATAGTATAAAGTGGATGTACTTTTTCTGTTTTAGTTAAAACGATAATTAGAAGTGTGAAGATTGATATAAAAATCTTGTCTTTTATCAACTGGTAATGTTCATAAATAAGCTCATGTATCTTTTAAAAACAGGTCAGTTTTCTTTATTAATCTCAGTAGCACTGAACTATTGCATTTCTGCTCAATAGTTAACACAGATGGTTTTACCAAGGTAATAATTAATTAAAAAAAAATCCAAGGTTTCAGTTTGTGTACAATAGCACAGTAATCTTGCAGTCATGTTACCATGACTATCCAATGTAGCATTCTACTGTAAAATCTAAGCCACTTGAAAGTTCTGATTATGTGATGGCAAGATCAAGTCTACCACCTGTTTTCATGTTTTATAGGCAGTAATGGTTTATTAGGAAATGTTTAAGTTTATAATTTTTATGAACTATTAAGTTATTACAAAAATAATCTTCTAAAACTTAGACATGTAATAGGTTAGAACTAAAGAAGAAATCCTTCACTATGAGGGTGGTGAGGCACTGGAACAGGCTTCCCAGTGGAATTGTGGATGCCCCATCTCTGGGGTGTTAAAGGCCAGGTTGGATGGGGTTCTGGGCAACCTGGTCTAGTGGAAGATGTTCCTGCCCACAACGGGGGGTGGTTGGAACTAGATGATCTTTAAGGTCCTTTCCAACCAAAACCGTTCAATGTTTTTATTATTCAGTTTGAATTGATAAATGCTAGTAAATGCTGAATATTTTTTTTCGTTACTTTATAATTCATAGATTCTTGCTGTTTGTAGAGGCTATAGGTTGTAATTTCTGTAATTTCCTGCTGTCTAAAGTAAATACAGTAAAAGTGTTTCTTTAAACATACAATCCCAGCAAGCTCAGTTATAATATGGGATGAAGTGGTTTGCTGAGGCAGTTCATATTTTTATATAAGAATAAAATATTAAGAATGGTATCATAACATATTCTGCTGTTTATTATCTTTTTTTTGAAAGTAGGTGTACGTGTGTATTTATGTTCATCTCCAGTGTGTAGAACTGAACACAGACGTGCCAGTAGGATTGCTGATCTTGTGTAGCACTGGCCACGTTATGCGGATTGTCTCTGGTTAACCATTTGCTTGGATAACATGGGGCACTGTCAGATTTGGTCTGTCATCTCTCTTATACAGACTTTATTTATGGAACAAAAAAAGTCAGTATTCTTGTTTTTTCTTCAATGTTCACAGTTAGCCCCATTTCATCCGACATAGTTTCGGAATTCGCGGTAAAGGAACAAGTACGTGAAATGAATAAAGAAATTGCTGAGAGAGCAGAGAAGTATAAGAAATGCAAGCAAATGTTGGCAGTAAGTAAACGGCTTCTTCAGAAAGCTGAACAAAATGTAGCTATAGGTGCTAAGCCTTAAAATCACAAAGCCTACCCAGCTGAGCTGCCTTCCTTGTTTGTGTGATACACTGTGATTATGGTAAAAATCTTAACATTAGAAAACACATTTTTATTAAGTCAGCTCTTGACTACCTGTGGTGTTAGAGAGTCAAGGACCCCTCAGGAAAACCCAGGTGCAGTAAAACAAATGAGCAAAACAAGTATGCTTAAAGTTGTGAATGCTTTATCTTCTTACATAAAGTGTAATAAATAAACCAAATACAGCACGTTGTTGAAAGCCAGCTGATGTTCGGAATAAGTATAGCAGGGTCGATCTGATATGCTGTCCAAGAGTAGTAACTTCTCCATATCTGTCATGGCTTTTACAGTGATTTGACATCTGAGTGGGCTCAGTCATACATAAAGGAGTTTATGTACCAGACCAAAGTTGGCAACGGTAGTGCTCTAGCCACAATAGTAATACTCTTGAAAAGAATAATACTCTTCAAATATCAGTACCCGTCAGTCTTAACTTGATTTTCATTTAAGCAGTTTGAGTGTGTGTATGACAGAGTATTGCATCAGTGATGCTGGTGAAAAGTTGACAACAGTTTAAGAAATGCTTTCTGGGTGTTGTCTTGTCTCTTTTCATAGTTTCTTTTATTTATCACAATGATATGATTCTATTGTAATAAGTTCTCCAGGAGGTAATAACTGTCCTGTAATTCTGCTCATAACCCTGTCCATGGAGAGCCTGCATTGGCTTCTGCTGGCTATTTCTTCCATATTGATGTTTGAGGAAAGCTTTGCCTTTGACCTTCTGGATGAAAGATATTTAGGTTGTAAAAGTTGCATGGGGAAAGTTTTTGTATTGAAGTGAGATACTTGAAAGAGTAATCATGAGTAGTAATATTAGGGTTCAAAGAAACTTGAAACCATGAAGCTAAAGAGGAATATCAACTTGTTGAAAAGTCAAGAAGAAAAAAGCATATATACAATATTCACTGGTCTTGACCCCTTCAAAGTCTTGAGTCAGGCTTGATTTCTTGGAGAAGCCATTTTTAAATGGTCTCATTCTAAAAGCATAGTTAACATGGTGACCTTGTTGGGGGAGGGAGGGGAAATCTTTTAAAATTATAAATATTTAATGCCATGGTATAAACTACTTTAGGAAGAGAAGATGAAATGCAGTGTTTATGCTGATGAACTGGCTAAACTGGAGCTGAAGTGGAAAGAACAAGTGAAAATCAATGAGGGTATAAAATTGCAGCTAGCAGCAATGGAGGATCAGTATGAAGTAAGTTACATATTTTGTTTATGATAATGAATGGTTACCTATTCTTAACATGGTTGCTTATTTCTGATAGTTCAAGTAATGAAGAATTTTAATGGAGAAAGCACACTAATTATATTTTTGCTGTTAATGGAAACTCTGGTTTGCACTTATAGAAGCAACAGTCCTGTAATGGTTTTTTAAAAGTAAGAGAGATCTGCTAAGTATACACCCAGAGGGCTATCAGTCTTTTAATACTGTGGGTTTAGACAAACCTCTAAATGACTTTAATCTTGTATTAAGGGAAAAAAGGGCAAGAGAGTTCTATTTTCCTGCTGCTTACTGTAGTACTGACAAGAATATTGATTGGTGTGTTTGTCTGAAATCTTCATATTGCATGTAGCACTGCCAGGGTAATAATGTCTAATGCATTTTATATGAATTAACTAGAGAGACAGAAGATGAATGATACATTGTTTTTAAAATCATCGTGATTATTTAATTTGGAGGATCTCAGCTATAGTCTTGGTAGAGTGAGGTAACACATTCACCAGGAAGTCAAGCATAATGGGCAGCTTTAGCTTACAAGAGGCCTTAATCTTTGAGGTTACGTGATAGTAATGCTTATGTCGAATTAGCTTTTTGGTCAGTAGGGGCGAGATAAGAGCAACAAAATGTCTGTAAGACCAGCTTTTATGCTCGTTCTCATCATAACGGTGATAGTGCTGTTGACAGGATAGTTGCACATTTTGCCCATTGTGATGAGCAATGAACTGAACTGGGACTGCATTGGTTCTACTACGAACCCTTTTTCATTAGAAATTACAGCACCTTTTGTTTATAAAATGCTGAATTACTCTACAGTTTGTTTAAGCACTTTGTAGGCCATCTTTTTCTGACACTGAAGCTCTGATTTCAATTTTATAAAATGCACAACTCTTTCCAACTTATTTTCTTTTTACTAATTAGCAATGATCAGTTGTAATGCATAATTCAGTGTGAAATAAGTTTAACTTCTCAACAGCAGGCATAATAAATAATTAGTTCCAGAATTCAAAACGTTTTTGACTGCAATTAAAAACTTGTTATCATTCAGGGGAGTGCAGGTGGTGGAGTAAAAGTGAGTTTTTCTTCCCCAGTCAGAAGATTTTGCTCCCTTGACCTGAGCTAGGAGAGGGAATTTCAGAATTAAAAAAAAATTGATATGTAATTATGCCAAGCATTGTGCACAGATGTTAGAAAAATGAGGGAGAGGCAGTCTCCAAAGTAACTAGAATACAAATAAACCAGCCTTTTTTAGAGGAAGATTATTTAAATAATCATTTTGAAGCAAGGAAGAATTATGTAATGTGTCAGTTTTACCTCCTCCTAGAGCACCCAATAGAGACACAAGGTAGATGTTTGTCAAAGAAATTTCATTTCTTTGAGATAGGAGGTGGTTTTGGTTCTCTCAGTTCCGTGGTGAGACATAAGAGCTGGAGAGATGTGAATGAAATAAATCACTGAAATGCCAACAGATTTCTTCAGAAATAATGAGATGAGGCTTGCAAACCTTCAGCTGTTTCTGGGCAGTGATGTCCCTCCTGCCATTAGTGTCACTGATATTGATCCTCATTTTTAACATAGAATTTTATCATTCCACAACTGTTTTCTGAAATTGGCAGGAAAAGGCTGCTAATGTGCAGCTGTTATCCAGCAGATAAACTTTGTGAGAATTGTTGGGTTTGATTTGCAGTAATGCTGAATGTTGCATATAACTGTAGTAGACGAAACTATTTCCATCTAAAGATGAACTTAATCAGGGAACTTTGTTTTCACATTACAACATGGATTTACTAATAGTGAAAGAGTTTCTGTCCACTAATACAGGAATTTTAAACTTCTTTTCATGTAGATTCAGCTGGCAGAAAAAGAGAGACGAATAAAGGAACTGGCATCACAGTTGGAACTCTTTACCAGTGAGAAGGTATTGTCAGACATTCTGAAATATTAATGCTAATGTTGAAGTACCTCTAGGGTATTATGTGGCAATTAATGAAAGCTAGGTTTTACTGAAAGTGAATAATAAAATGTCTTTATTACATTCACATAGTATTGCGTGATACTGTGCAAAAATTAGGATTGTTCCTTAAAACTTTATTTTTATATGACTACTTTAAAATTCCAGTAGGAACAGGTACTTAGTAAAACCAGGGATTTTCATACCAATAAACTGAAATTAAACTAGTCTTTCAGATTAAGCTAGTTAAGTGTTTTGTAAAATTCTAGATTGTCAAGTAATTGGTATTTATTTTTTTTAACTAAGGATGTAATTTTTAATAGATCTCTCATATTTTTCTAGTTCAAAAGAAAGCAAATTAAAATTTGAGTTTTGATGAATCTAGTTTAGCTGGAGGGAGTGATTTTAAACACTGCACGTAAGAACAACAATGGTAATAATAATAATGTATGGAGCTTATAAAAGCTTGGAATTTTGTTTACCAAATTTATAGATATTTACATTACAAAGAAGAATCAAAGTGCCTTGCTAGGCTGGAACCACGATTTAAAAGGTTAAGCATGTGATAGTAAACAGCTTTTCAATTTATCCTACATTATCAGTGTTTGTTTATAAATGTCAGCAAACATAGCTTGATCAAAATGTTCATTTGCTGTCTCTTCAAACCTATAAAATTACTTTTTTTCTATTTTATTTACATACTTTGATAGATTTTGACTTTTTAATTTTTTTTTTTTTATCAGTCTCTACCCTAGCTATCCAACTTCTGACTAAGGCTATTTTGCAGCAGCTATTTACAGTCACTTTGATCTACATTCTGTTTTAATTTTAATCTTAAAGTATTAGTGCCACCGCCTCACATTTTAAACTGCTTCCATATTGCATAAGAAATTGGTTTTAAAAAGGAAAATATTAATTTCATTGATAATTAATTGTTTCTGCTTTGTATTAAGATGAATTATTTAGATTTTGCATACTCACTAAAACTTTAAGACACAATCCTCACTTTTCAACCCTCATGATTTTAATCATCTGCATTTCAGTTTATAAATCTAATGTTAGCATAACTTTATATAATATCTAAAGGAGGATGTTAGGCAGAAATTGCATTGTCCTGTATTAGAAGGTTTTTTTAGAAAGAAAACAAATTCTACTATGTTTATGGCAAGTGCTCCAAAAAGAGCACTTCCTGTAAGCTGGCTTATCATTTGTAGGTACCATTTTTTTTGCTGTTTGAAAATGAAGTTTTTTTATGTCTGTTGCTTTTGGAGTTGAAGTTTTTTATGTCCGAAACCTGATAGTACTTATATAACAATAGATGTATAGTTTCCATCTTCATAGAATCATAGAATGATTTGGGTTGGAAGGGTCCTTAAAGATAATTCAGTTCCAACCCCCTGCCATGGGCAGGGATGCCATCCACTGCATGAAGTCTTCTTGCATTTGAGTAATGTTTTGTTTTCAGAGTAGTTATTGCAGAGTTGTTACTGATTTTTGCATTTTTCTGTTCAAGAGGTTGGTCTGAAGTTTACCTGTTTGGAAGAAGAAAAATATTGAGTTGTTCCTTTTAGTAACAGACTTTCTAGTTTCTCGTGTAGTTGAATCAGTAATTGAAGCCTTGGTTTAAGTTTCAATTTAAAGTCTTTTGTGGAAAAGACACTCTTCAATCTGTGAGGGTTTTATTAACATTACATCAGTAAATATTAAAAATGAACCCAGAAGAAAATGCTAGCCAGAAAGAACAAAATTACTGGAAATCATATCTCCTTAACAGTCCCAATTTTTTAATTATTATTTCCATATTTAGATCTCAGAATTTTTTGCTTGTTCTGAATGTCAGTGGCATATTCCTTTTGATGTTCTTGGCATACTACTCTCTATCCCTTAACCCATTTTGATGAATGGGGAGGATGAGAAAGACTTTGGATAAATTACAGCTGATGCACTGACCACACTTAAATCACTTTAATTAGTGTCTTTTAACGTATATATTGGCTTGAGTTTTAATGGTTTATAAGTTATAAAATCCCTTTTATAGTTTGTAGTTATTATCATATTTATGGTTTATATGCAAGAGTCTAGAATTTTAAGTGTAGTAAGTTTTTGAAGAGTTCTGTTTGAGCATTTCTGAAAGAATATTGTCTTTCTGATACCACTGGTGTTGATATCAGAAGGATCCAGTGCAATGTACTTAGTAGTTCTGTAAATGTCTGTCACTCATGAATTCATATGGAATTATGTTAAGTATGTACATATATGTGCTCCACATAGTAAAATGCTGCATTCTTGGAGTGGTATGGTATGATATGAAGAAAAAGATTATTTTATTTATAATGTAACTTTTAAAAAAACCTTTCCCACTGCACATTATCTCTAGTTGTTATTGTTAATCTACCCATTGTTTACTGATTTAGCTAAAATTTCTTCAATTGTTAAAGAATGCAGATACTTCTTGAAACTTGTGGCAGTTCTGTTTATGTAATTTGAATTAACTGATGACAAACTAAGAAAAAAATAATATTTCTTCTAAAATATCTTCTTTGTATTTTCTTCATTGACTATTTTGGTATGTATGGGGTACTTGGCATTAGATCAAGATGAAAAGACAATAGAGAGGCTAGATTTTTTTTTAAAAAACATTTCATAACCATTTCAAATTTTGCTAGTACTCCATAGGTTATTACATTTTCAACTTTGCATTATTTAGGAACTTGGCAGGACACCAGGAGATCAAGCTGGAAGGATGATGGAAGGACAGATTTCACAGCAGGCGTTACATTTTCGCAACCCGTATTCAGAGGAAAATGGACCAGTTCCTGCAGTGCCAAGTCGACTCCCAGTACTGCAGTATGGAAACCCTTATGCAATGCAGGAAAGAAGAGGTAAGTAAATTTCACACACCTCACCCCCAGTATAATTTCTCCCTCACTGTTTCTAAAGCAATGCTCATTTAATGCAGGTTTAAGTACCAACAGTCTTTAGACTGTTTTACAGAGCCTTTAAGTGCCTTTATTTTACTGCTAGAATCAGTAAGTTACAGTTTCAAACACCTTTGGAAAAGGTGATTTCTCTCCTATTGTTTTATATTACCTAAACAAAAAATGTGTTTAACCCTTTTTAAAGGTAAGGTTGAATAAAGATGCCCTAATTAATTTTTCTTCAGATGGAGCAGATGGTGCTTTTAATCCTGATGAGATCCAAAGACCACCTGTTAGAACTGCCTTTTGGGAGCTAGAAGATGATGTAGTGTGTAGCCACCTTCACGCAATCTCAGTCGGCCTGATGGTTTAGAAGATCCTGAGGACAGCAATGCAAGTTACCTTTTTTATATTTTTTTTCCTTGAGAAGTTTACTAATGAGTTGTCAAGAGTTTCACTTAGGTTTTCAGTATCTGATAAGCCTGATTTACTAGTTATGTAAATCCAGAACTGATTTTTCTTTTCCATGAAAATGTTTTAGGTGAATTTTGCTTGCTTTGAAGGAGAAAACTCTGCACATCTATTTATCATATTTATCATACTTGTTCCCCTAATCTCTTGAGTTACTGACAGCTTGTTTTGTTATTAGGACAGTAGCTTTTTAATCTTTTAAGTACTGAAGTGGAAAAATACAAGTAATCTCAACTCATGATTTTTCTCGTGTGTGGTAGAATGAGAGCTCAAAAACATAGCCATGTCTTACTCATTTTATAATATGAATGTAGGAACTAAATTGTAACAAAACAAATAAAAATGTAAAGGATTCAGATACCAGTATTTTCAGTTAAATGCTGAATGTAAATTGGTATCCTGTTAGATACTATATCTCATGTATTAATCTTTTGTTTTCTGCCAAATCTGCATTTATGAATTCCATTTTGAATGCTTTTGCTGTTGGACATGTATTTGGAAGAGCTAATTGACTGTTATCTAAAGCTGATTAAACTGAAAGTGATACATTTCTTCACTGATTTTTTTTTTTTTTTAAGGCTTTGTATGTTTTAAGTGGAAACTGGTTAGCTTTCTTTTTAGTACAGTTAACTGCTTATATATTCTGGTATAAAAAATTGCATCTGTAATAAACTGGACGGTATGTCTTCATTTTGAACAGGAACGACTTATTACTCTTTCCTTATTCAGTACTCTTGCATCTTCAAAAATATTAAACAAGAAATACTTTTCTGCAAAGTATTGTGCTCTTTGCAAGTACAGTGGTATCATGACCTGTTTTCTCATTTAGTCTAGTTTGCCACATTTAATTGCTATAACCTTTGCAGAAACCGATCAGTGTTCAGACAGGCATGATTTTAGCCCTGGTGCTCAGCACCTATACTGGAGAAAAATGTATTTCTCCTCCTACCTTTTGCTCCCAATGTCCATTACTGTGAATAATTAGAGAAACTGTCAGAACTTTGCAGCCTGTTCAAGATCTAGAATATGAGCTTAATGCTGTTCCCCACCTTCACTCACATTTGCATATTTAATCTGATCATTCTTGACGTAGCTATTACATCTGACAAGCTCTTCTCTTCTTTAGTCATCTGCTGCAGTTTAATTAGCAGGGTGTTCTCTCTGATCTATGTGCTTTGCCCTCTTGCAAACCCAAGAGAAACAGTGCTAGAGTCTTGTGCTCATTTGCAGACACATCTTGGATTTTTGTAATGAGGCGGAATATAACAGGCTTAAATAAAGTTCAGCTTGAGAAAAGGTGCCTTTAAATCAAATAATTTGTGTCTTTTTTATGTGCAATTGAGAATCAGTTGCTTTCTCCTTACCCAGATAGACTGTATATGTAGTGTACAAATTTACCTGGAAGTGAGAAGCTGCAGGAATCTTTCTAGGAAGACTTAGTAATATGCCAAAGATAAAACAGTTCTAAGGCAGGAGGTAAAGAAATAACCACAGGAAACTTCCACATATATAGGTGATTCATTATAAAGAAGAGTCTGTCATTTGTGCAGAAGAAACAGCAAATATAAAATAATAAATCTGAAGAGGTTGTAATTTCTTGTAGTGTTTTTTAAAATAAGCTATTAAAGATGTAGTTCTCTGCATTTTTCAACCAGCAGGATATAGAACCTTTTGCTGGAGGAGGATTCCTTCCCATAAGAAAAGGGCTAGTAGGCTTGCTGCTTTGTTTAAAATACCACCATTGTATGGACTTCTGCCATCCTTCTCCACATTCCTATTACTATGTGTAATATTAGTTTAAAAAATTAGGAGTGTCATAGTCACTTCCACCACTTCATGGCTGTTTTGGTAGTGATTTACCTGTGATAATGAACACATCTACTTTATTTATCTAACATGACAGATCTTTTGAACCATGAAGAGGTGGAAGTGACTACAATGCCCTTAATTTCATAAACTAATATAAGACAAGATGTGCAAATGCATCAGAATTTTTGTGCTGCTGTGTTACAATTTTGTTTCTCCCAAAACTTTGTTCCTTAGGAATGGGCGCTTCTGTGTATTTGGTTGACATAAAAACCCATCAGTTCTGTATGACTTGAAGATGTCCCGGAATCTGCATAGCTTTGGGTTTGGAACTCCTAGGCCAATTAAACTGTGATTTCTGAGAGGGAGAAGCTGGTCTGTGTTAATCATGCCAGATGAGCACGCGCACAGCGGTGATTTTGTGTGGAATAGCTGACTTGCCGCACGTTCCTGCCGCATCTCCTTGACACTAACTTTCCATTTGCTCATGCTCCCATAATTGACCAAAATGTAATCATTTGGAGCAAAGAATTTCTAGCAGTACAGGAGAGATCCATAAACAAAACACACGCACACGCACATATATATATATTTAATACTGAAGTGTGAGTTCTAGAAATGTAGTCCTGATTACAGTTGGCAGCAAGCCCAGAATAACTATCTTGAGACTATTAAACAATGTTGTTAGTCGCAGTGAATTTGTGGGGGATGGAGAGTGTAACCCCTGGCAACTGAGAACCAGGTCGGGATATTTTTTGAGATGACTCCAAAATGGCCTTTCGTCTAGCAAAAAAACTCACTATGCATTATTAGCAATTGGCTGACAGGGTCAGATCAGGGGGGGACATAAAAGGAGCAGTTAGTATCCAGCTACCTCTTGGGAGACCAGACTTCTTGCAGAGAGGTCAAGGGCCCTAAAGGAGTGAATTCAATTTTATTCCCACAGCAGAGCTGAATCCCAGAAAGAAGATGTTTGTGCTCTTCTTCCCAGTGTACCTGCACTACATGTCAGTGGTGTGTCTGTTCATTTGTTGTTTAAGGCCTAAGATGGGCATCACATCTTTACTGCTGCTTGTTAAAATGATCTGTAGAACTTGGGGATGGAGATTGTTCAAGTCTGTGGTTTTGAACTGTGTCACACAGCTTTTTAATTTCTGTTTGGCCATCCTGATACTGCTTACAATAGTAATTACGAAAGCAGTACTTGAGACAAAATTGGTTGGTTTCGGTAAACTGGGCGAGTTGCACGTATTTCTGACAGCTAATGTCTGACTTTCCCTTCTTCCTCTTTTAATGGCAAACCCCCTCTTTTTTTACCATGCTTTAGTGTGTAATACTGTATTTATCTGTATGATTCATTTAATCAGTGGAACTCACTGTGGCAGTTTTTTAAAGAGTCAGGAGTACAGTCCAGTGATAATATTGAAGTCGTTATGTTAAAGGCATCCTTTACAATTCATTAACCTAATTATCCAGACTTCTGAGTTCAGAAGCCCTGGCACTTGTTATGCTGCATAACCACAGTACCAGCCTGCAGATATGTGGTATCAGTTGCTTTTCCTGAGGAGCTGAGGTGACATATCAACTGTGTTATATCACTGCAGGGCACTGTAGAGGTTTCGGACTAAGAACGTGCAACCATGTCCCTGGTCATCAGTCTGGACTGCAAGAAAGGTGGCCCTGGGTCTACAGGAAGAGCAGATTGAACTGTTTCTTTCTCAAAATCTGTAGTATCGGCCTCCATCCATGTAACTTGGATGACTGAACCATGGGGTCTCAAGAGTAAGCTGATGCCTGTGCTTAAAATACAGCATAGGCAAAGCCATTGAGGCCTGGTATCCCAGCAATTGTTGTCAAACTCCTGTAAAGCAGCTTCAACTAACCTTCTTATTTTGGCTTTTGAGGCTTCAGGGGATGATGGTTGTTTTACCAGGGTAAACACAGTGACCGGGTTCTAAGCGTCGGTTGAAAAGCATATGTGACCTCATTTATAAGAATTATTTTATAAGAATAAAGAATGGGTTGGTTGGTTATCCTAGCTGGAGAAACTGGGCACTAAGTGACTGAACCAAGATGAGTAGGATCTGCCCTCCCTTTATCATAGTTCTCCCTTTACGTGGAACACTGAGAGTTTGTCCATCTGAAATGACAGAATTAGACAGCTGTGGAGTCCAATACAATGGAACTTCTCTGTGTTTTCCAGAGGTTCCAATTACGCCAGGGCAGTGTATGAAATTTTTTAGTTCTTGGTGACTGGTAATGCTGTTTACTGTTACTTGTAATTAGAATAGCTTGGAAGTACTCTCAAGACTAAGATAAAGTTCTCATTGTTCCTGTTTGACCATTCCTTGGTTACACAGTAATCTCTGTAACATGCACTGTGAGGTCAGCTAAATACAGAGATATTTGCATTCTTCTGGTTTGGGTTAGGCATCACAGAAGGTTAAGAACTGATCTTTATGACTTGGCCAAGGGAAAAAGTACACTGAGAGACAGACTTTCCATATCTTAACAGAGTAATATCATACATACATAGTATTGTCATTCTTATACGGTGCCCAGGTCAGAAGCTGCTATAAGGAACACACAGTATGATTTTACAGTTAATTGAACTGAGTCATGAGAAAGCTGTAGCCTTAGGATATTCCAAACTTAAATGTTACTTTGACATGCGCTTGCCTTTTGTTGAAGCAAGTGCCTGCAGGGCAGCCGTGTAGGAGAGTGCAGGTGTGCTTGTGTAGAGGAAAGCATCATACTCTTTTTCAAATCAGTTTCTCACAATGGAACAAGGAGTAATGTTATATTTGTATGTGGTAGGGTATCACACTTGCCAGAAGCTGAAAGAAATGACAAAAGATGTAAACAATTTTTCTTGGCAAATGACTAGCAGTAAGGAAAATGTTTTTAAAAAAAAAGGGGGGGGGAGTGTTGTACTGGACAAGTAATTAGATTAACTAATGTTAATTTGGCCAGTGTTTGTAGTGGAACTGTGTTTTTGATGGAAGATGCACATTAATTTTCTTAGTTAAGTTGTGGTTTGCTTCAGTCTGGTATTCAGCAAATTTGTCATGTTTTTGGCACTATGTAAGCTGTAGCAAATTGTGGCACAATAGTACTTTAAATAGTTTTTCTTCCTTAATACATCCACCTGTCCATCCTATCTCTTTCATGACAAAAGGAACAATTAATATTTTAAAACTCATATGGCCTTTTCACTGCAGGTGCAAAGCAAGCAAGTTGGACTGTCTGTTGCTAGCAACTGTCAGAGCAGGCCCCACTGCCTGCTTAATGGAAATGTTAAATGGTTGAAACTAAACAGGTGTTGTCAGGAGAAGAAAATTATTGAGGGAATTTTCCCATACTGCCCTGTTTACATTAACTCTTCATAAGGACAAAGTACGTTAGCCTAAAAATGAAATATGTTTGCATAGGCATACTAGTTATCTGTATAAAACATACAGCACGTGTGCTGTTACATGTGGTCCTTTGCACATCCATTTTTGTAGATCAGCTAAATAATTACTAACTCTTGCATTTAAGGTGTCTTCGGGATGAAAAGGAAAATTATCTGGGAGTTGGAGTTCCAAAAATCTTGGTCGAATGTACCTGTATTTCCACCTTGAAATGAGTTGGTTTTGTGCTGCATTATCTAATTGCAGAATAGAGTCAAGATGCACAAAAGTCAAATTTGTGCTGCAGAGATTACAAAGCGAGGGTAAATTTCATCTGTATTTATGCTTGATAACAAAAATGCACATGGAGGAGGGGAAAAAAAAAGCTGGTTGTAGGGGTTCTTCTTTTAAAATACTTTCTTTTTCAACAGGATGATGACAAACACCGTACCTTCTGCTCCTGATCCTCCAAGTCTTCTCTTGCGTGAGCGTGGCACAGGTTTCTGCTTTGATTCCAGGTAGATGTTATCTTTTATTGGTCTTTAAGGGCATGGAGAGGTTTCTACAGAACTGGATTTTTTTTTTTTTTGACTCAAGGGTAGGGGGTGGAGGTGAAAAATTACCAAGTGTTTTCAATGAATGTTTGGTTTACAATTAACCGGCAGAGAATATGCTGTGAGACTGGGCAGGCTGTTGGTGCTATACATTACTTTGATGGAATTTGGACAATTTTTTTCAGTAAATGAATGAGTAACTTTTGTTTTTTCTCCTCTCTTGCCAACCTAATTGTGAACCTAAGTTTAGAGCTTTTATAAAGTGTTATGTTTGCTAAGAGCAAGCATTTATGAGAGAGAGAGAGGCTTCCCATGAAACTATTTGGCCATTAAGGCACTCAATAGATTTGTATTCAGTGGTAGCTGGAATTATGTCAAAATTATGTTGCTTTTAAAATGCCAGGTTATTTTGGAATTCCTGTGTAAACCCACTCTTAACTGTATTGAATGCTTTCAGCAAAAACATTTAAATTAACTGTTTGATACTTAGATACAAAGTTCGCTCAAATTTAAGTTGGTAGTAAAGCTCTTAATGTCCGTGGCAGCAGGATCCTAATTTTAGTTTTCAAACACAGATTAAATAACAGTTTCCTTTTTTCTTTTTTCTTCACCTCCTCCTGAAGTTTTGATGTGCACAAGAAATGCCCTCTCTGTGATGTGATGTTTCCACCGAACTACGATCAGAGCAAGTTTGAGGAGCACGTTGAGAGCCACTGGAAGGTGTGCCCCATGTGCAGTGAGCAGTTCCCGCCCGACTATGACCAGCAAGGGTTTGAGAGGCACGTTCAGACACACTTTGATCAGAACGTATTAAATTTTGATTAAATACTTTGTTTTGCAGTGTAGCTTAAAAAACCACCACTTCTGAATAGTCCACCTATGGAACAAAACCAGTGCAGCTTTCTGTAACAGTGCAAACTTCTGATTAAAAGCTCATGTACTCTAATGGGAGTGGCAAGTCGTGGCTGTAAGCTGCTATAGGGTTATCTTCTCTCTCTGCCTAACATTGTACTAAAGAAACCCCAAAACCTTCACCTTATTGTGTATGTAGCTATTTCTTCCCCTACTTAGTGGAATTTCTAAGGGCACAGGAATGACTTAGCCTCAGAAAAAATGAGACCAGCTTCATGGTGCTCTTCAGCTACATTTAAAAAAGGTCACCAAAACACCTGTGGTTTCTCTTAACCTTGATAACTGTGAGGTACCATTAAAAATGTAATAAACAGGTGTTTCTCCTAGCAAATCCATGTAGTTTTTCTGAGTAACACTTAAATTGGAAAGTTACATTACTTACCCTATGAAAATAGAGTTTTCTAGTACACTTCCGAGATCTAGATGCATGTACTGTGAGATTCCAGGCTTGCAACAAAAGGAATGGCAAATACTTCAGTTTTACATATAGAATGTTTGCCTTAAGGGATAACACTAAATGAGGTATGTTATATTTTAAGGCAGTGTTTTTGAGTTGAACGAAACTGCTGTGCTTAAATGCCTAAAAGTAATTGTTTAAAAAAATAATTGCCATTATGTTTCATTCAGTAGACAATATTGTTCTGTTTTCACAACAGTGGATTGTGTTCCTTTTGGCTTAGGGCTTTTAAAAACCTTCTGTGTTTTAACTTTATGTATTTCTTTCCAATAAGTAAAAACATGTGTGTATATCTAAACATTTTATATTTACTTTAACTGTATTAAGTAAATTTGCTTTCCACTTGTTGTACAGTAGTCTTGTTACATTAAAAGCAGAATTATTCATGGAGTCAGTGGTCCTTTTTTTCCAGCTGCTCATTTTGAAATAAAACAGAGTGTAAACTTTACATAGAGTAAATGGTGATTCAGCTTGTTATGCTCCTCACATCTATTTATGTTCTTTTTTTTTGAGAGGGAGACTCAGGGATTAAGGCTGGGAGTAGCTTCTGTTGTCTGCAGTTCCCTCATGAACATATGTAATATCCTGTTCTATGCAGGAGTTTTTAAAAACTGCATGACATGGCAGCAGCTGCTCATCAGTGCTTGTGTGCCATTTGCAGTCTAAAGATTTTTGTAACTCTGAACTTCATGTTGATGATGGCCCAGGGTGAAGCAAGGAAGTACCAAAAGAGCATTTTGTAATTTTTTTCTTACTGTAACTCAACAGCACATGAAAACAGTTAGAACAAGCTCTAAGAGTTTGATGATACCTAAGTAAAATAAACAAATAAAAGACTATACACAGCCCAAGAACTTAACTCTTTAGGATAGGAATGAGGAAAGAACAGTCTTCTTAGGTCAGAGGCAGTTTATTTTAAATGTGATTTGATTTACATTTATAAGCAGCTTTCCTGACAGGAATTCTTTAAGTTGCCTTCAGTTCTAAAACAAACCTCTGTCACTTTCAAACTTAAAGTACTTTGTCCCCAACAAAACATATGAAAATATAATTTAAAGCACACTTTTCACAGACACAGTACAATACATTCACTATACACAGTATAACAAAATAGTCCCATCTTTACCTGTTTAATAATACTGTCACAATGAATAGGTAAATAGAAACTGGAATTTAATTTTTATAGTTGAAAGGAATTTACATGCAACAATGACGTTTTACAACTGTTTAGCTGTTGAACGAACTCGCCCAGCCTGTAGTTCTTGCACTAGGAGCAGAGCCAAAACATATTCGTTGGCCAGATCTGTTGCCAAAGCTGCAGAAGGTGGGAAGTGGCCTCATGGGGCCTTGTGTGTACTAGTAACTCTCATGTCTGGATCATCCTTTAAAACCAGCTGACAGCACTGCTGTCACAGTCACCTCTCTGAGAGCTGAGAGTGATGTTTCACTTCATTTGGGCTGTTCTAAACGCTTATTCATTAGGATGATTCCTAAGTGTTTTAATGAGACTTTACTCTGCTGGAGAATAGGTTTGTCATCCTTAAAAAGTTTTCCTTTAAAGCTCTGGAAAAAAAAAATAGGGAAAGCTCATTCCTCCTTTATGTGAGCTTTCTTTTGCACTTAAAAGAACAGGAACTAAGCCAAGGCGATGACTGTGTTAACACGGAGAGTTCCTCCCTAACCCTTGCCGGGCAAAGAAGTGGTTCAGGCCAGGGCAGGTGGAAGGTGCCCACCTCTGCTCCTGGCCAGCTGAACTCCAGGAATAGCACTTGTGAGAGAAGAATGCTCAAGGCAGGATGGCAAGCAACAAATGTTCAGGTATGGTCCAGACACGAAGCGCTCTCATGTTGGCTTTTAAGTCAGTCTCTGACCACCTGCTGCAAGAAGCACTTAATCTTCAGTAAGGCTCATATGTCATATTTCAGCAAAATTAATCGTAAAGCTAAACAGACACATCCAAATGGAATGCGGTGACCTACAATGGGAAGCAAAAAATGCACAAAGAAAATCTCAAAAACACAATAAACGTGAGGGAGAGGCATTGGAACTCCCTTAGCACAACTAACGGACCTCCTTAAATCATGCGCAGAATTTTTCATTTTTATTTGCAACCACAGGCACATGCTCGTACAGTAGTTGCAAGAATTGGCAACACATAAAACATTAAATCTGTTGGCAATAGAGAACTACAAAGTGCTTCAAAACTTCATCTGAGATGAAGATAATTGTTTCTCACACACACATAAATTTGCACTTAAGTATTTCCAAGTGTCTTTTTAACAGATAGTTCAGGGGTAAATATTTAGTTGGACTGGGATATTGGTCCTCAAAAGTTTGATGGGCATGAACATAATGTGATGTCTTGTACAGAGGAAAAAAAATAATTGCTAATGCTAAAGTGATTGTTTACTATTTTGAATGGCAAGGTTTTCAGCATTTCAAGAGGGAGGAAAAAAAAAAGATTGCAAGATAATATAAAATACAGCAAGCACACCTTTTATGTATGTTATTTAAGTATGAAAATATTTTTTAGCATATTATGTTAAACATTCTTTCTTATTTATATTTCCATTACCTAAAAGACTTGCTACTCCACTGATAACTCCATTATGTAAGGCATGTTAACTATAGTTTGACGAGGGCGGTACTGTTTTGGTTTTGCACACACATTGACAGATGCATCAAAAGTCTTCATCACGTTACAATCTTGAAAGGATGTCAGTGCCAAGCTCTCCTCCTCGCACTCCTGTTCAACACGTCAGTACAACTAAATATGCAATGTCCCCCTAGTTCTTTTTTTTTTTTTTGTTTTGGAGAAAAATGTTCTGAAGAACCTACAGCTTTTTTAGCACCTTAAAGTAATGAAAATGGGTATGATGATAACATGTGCAAATGTACAAAATCATTAACTCTACAAAGATACATCATTCCAAAATTACAGAAAATGTTAAAGCATGCATTTAATTTTTTAAAGGGTTGCTGAATGCTTCCCCTGAAAAAGGTGGCTGTTCTCAAAATCAGCAACTGCTGGTGAGGATTTCTTGGCACATTTGTGACCAGCATGTTATTGCTGCATCTTCCTGATAATCTCAGCAGACACGGGGGGATGGAAATTGATTGTGTGGTGCCGCAGGCCCTGAGCTGTCTTGTAACTCTTTCCACAGCGACATTTGAATGGTTTGCGTACACGGATTTGTGTCCTGTGGCCGTTCTTGGCGTGGTACTTTATACCATTCACATTCTGTGAGTGAGAAAGTAAAACGTTAGTGGATGAGGTCTGACAATGGCTTGGCTTCCAGTTAAAAACCAAAAATGGATCACGGCTCTGGGCAAAAATACAGAGTGCTAGAAGCTCCCCCTGGGTGTTACACATGCACTGTTCCCTCAAGGTACCAGGTGGGACAAAGAGGAGAAGGATCTGTGTGGTTCTAATGTACAAAACTCACCTACCTGGATTACCCTTAGGTTAGCTCAGTTGGTTAGATCGTGGTGCTAATAACACCAAGGTTATGGCTTTGATTCTTGTATGGGCTATTCACTTAAGAATTGGACTTGATGATCATTGTGAGTCCCTTCCAACTCAGAGTATTCTGTGAAATCCTGATTTTTATCTCCCAACGCACAACACTTTCTGAAGAATACCATTTAGTGGAATCACACATGGATGTTCTTTGCTTCCTGACATCTTTTTCATATAGCATTGACAAATCTTATTCAGAGGTTTGTTTACAAGCAAACAAAGAATTGGCATGAAGACTGAAGTCACACTTCTTCAAAAAGCTGAGGCTCTCCCCATGGTGGGTCTGTTCTATTTTGTGTCATTGTTTCTAGATATGTCTTTAGGCACCAGCAAATTCTGATAGTTTACACATTGCCTCCAAAGAATTAACTGCAGAGAATGCTTAACTCCAAGAGTTACACAGGACACTTAGAAAATAATCCAGAGAAGCCATCTTCAAAATAGCTATTGTTTGGGAATATTCCACAGCTAAAACTAGAGAACTGATCCCCACTTGAGCAAAAGACAGCACTACAACATACACCCCATTACACAGGAAAGGGCAGGAAACAGGCCACACTTTTGCCAGATCAGCCTAAAACCTTACTAGAGATATATCAAAATAATTCCCCTGTCTTCCTTTTCCCATATTTCTGGTAAAAATGGAAGAAGCTATTGTGATCTCAACAGCTGTTGTGATACAGCTTTATATAGTATACTGGAGTCTCCCATCTGCTCCCACTAAGAGAGCTTGGATTTTTTTGATTAAGGAAAGGAAAACTGTCTTTCATTTGAGTTTCTCTGAGGATGAAATCAAAGAAGATACCAAGACAACTTGTGACAAAACCAGACAACTCCAAGGCTATGCTGTGTCCTTGCTGAAGTTTTCAGATACATATCTCATAATTTTTTTAAAAGTTATTAAAAAGAAAAAGCAAAAATCAGTTAACAGCTGGATATTAATTAATGCTCTACATTACATTTTAGGCATTTCTTCTTTGCTGAACTGTTGCCTGATGTTACACACAACAGAAAGTCCCCTGGGCTCGTTAAGCAACAAGTTCAGTTTTACTGATGCACAGCTTACAGTCCAGCTTGGAACTCACAGAAAAACAGTCTCAAATATCCAAGTTGGAAAAGGGGAATTATGGTGCAAGACTGCAAGCAACTGCTCTGCCCAAAAATTTGTGCTCCTCTCCTTTAGAGCATCCAGGCACTGAATCCTCACTTAAAGTTGCAAATCCAGCCCCTGAATTGTCCTTTACACCCTTAAAACCTCTGAACGACTCCTGCACAGCCGTCTCCTGAGATGTGGGACCTGAGAACCTTCCATCTCCAACACAAACAAGACATAGGAATATGAGCCATCAGTGCAGGTTACATCTGGGTGCACAGCACTCAGAAGAGGCAGAAAACTGTACCACCACAACTGCAAGAGCACATCAAAGCTACACATCAGCCTTGAGAGCAGCAAAGTGAATTCTCTGCAAGTAATCTGAGATCCAGAGGCAGCTTTTAGATGGTTTTGTACACAGTTGCAACTTCCAGCACCCACTCAGCAACAGGATTATTAGGGTGGGGGAGGGCAAGGAACGTCACTGGCTGACAAGAGGACTCTCAAAAGGCATCTGTCAACATCTGGGTACCCTTAAGGACCTGCACCTTCAAAAGAGGAGAAAATCTGGGGGTGACCTGCTAAACTTTTGCTACTGCAGTGAAGTTTTAAAAACAAAGCTGTCCTTAAGCCCTTTTACCCTATAATAACACTATTTTCCTAACAAAAAGCTGTTTAGACTTCTAATTTTTCTGTGAAACCACTTTTAGATTCTCTTGAGTTACTATTGATTGCTACAGATGCCATAAGTCTGCAATCACAAATATCCTCGCTGTTCCATCCCAATGGTGCTCTTCCGATACAGATTTTTTTAACGATCCACTCAGCTCCTGTACACCACATGCTTTGATGAAGGGGGAAAAGTACTTTCAGGCAGAAAAATTCAAGGAAATGCTAAACCAGAAACCTATGTGGGATGAATTGGGCCATGGAAGGTTTGATAAACAGTCAACCACGCAGAGCATGAGGAGCTTGTACAACATGAAATTTGACCTGTACTCCTGTCTAAAAGGAAACTGTTGTTAGAGTTACAGTGGACTCTTCAGCACTTTTTCCACTGCTGCAATGTAAACACTTCGTTGTACGTCTGGGCTGAGTTTGCTGAGGTACAGCAAAGCCCACAGCCAAAGTCATACATCACTTTTATTGCTCTGGTTACTCAGGTTGCTCACTATTTACTCTCACAAATGATTGAGGAAGAAGATGGCAGTAGAGAAGGGCAATCTAAAATCTTAAACAGAAGGAAACAATTATTAACTTGGAAGAAGATCAGGAGGCGATAGAGAATTTTAGAATGGCACTGCCTGGTTTGCACGAACACAGGGGCTCTTGCTGGGCAGGGCCCCTTGCACAGCAGGACTCACAAAGACGCTGCACTGCAAAGAGCCTGCCACCCTCTTCAGGCAGGAAAAGAGACGGCAAAAGGATGTGTTTTTTTGGAGATTTCTTGTTTCAGCCTTGGACATTCATATAATGTTTTTGTACTCCTGGCTCTTCTTCCTCTTGAAGTTTTCTTTGCAGGCCCAGTTCCTCTGTTCAACTTTCAAACTCTGGTTTGCTCCTTTCTTTCAAGTAAATTCCCTTTCCCCCCCCCTTACTTCAATATTCTCCTTCCCTAAGCTCTGCTGAGTCTCACCACTCTTAGATGAGCCTTCCTGCAGATTTTCCCCACCTGACAGGCCTAGTACCTGAAGGTACCACTTCTCCTCTCGCCCAAGGCCAAAAAGAAGTCATGCATATAAGCTACATTTTGTATGCACAGAAATCTATTATTCTTTTATTACTGTATTTGCACAAATTAGAAAAATTAGGACAAATACTCTAGGGTTTTCTCTATAGTAGTATATATGCATTATTTGTGGGGTTTGTTGTATCTATCCTGTATCAAACTTCATTTGCTCTTTGGATGTTGCCTGAATAACATTATCTAAATCATATAAACATTTTGAATGTCCTTCTCTCGAGCTGGAGACCACTCGGGTGGTATTGAATAAAAGGAAAACTAATTGCCACATTCATAAATCCCCATTTTAGTTCCTACAGGTGGTATTTTGCAAAGCACGATAACTACTCAATACCCACACATTTCTGGACAGAGTATCTAAATGTGGATGTAAATCCAAAATCTGGTGAGGGTGAACTCCACAGAAACAAGGATAACACCTTTGGGCTCCTTTTCTAAAAATCAAATTTCAGGCAGCAAACACGAATCGCAGTAAGAAGAAAAAAAATCCATAAATAGAAAACTATAAAATAATTATAATTTCTTCTCTAAGTCATAATTAAAGAAGAAAGCAAGCTTCAGAAATTAGTTCAGAGGCTTGTGTTTTAAGCATCTAGAAGTCAGTGTGCTCCAGGTTAATTTAGCTGTTTCTGACTATCCCACGAACAAATTTATGTATCACTAAAAAAAAAAAAAACCTGTGCTTTTTGTCTCCCCTTAGAATCTGTGGCTCCTCAAGAAAATCTGTGCCATAGTCTACAGAGAACCAATATGTATTACAAGCAAACAATTTTTAAAAGAAAAAAATGAAGTTCCTGAAGAACAACTAAATGTTTGTGACTCTATTTACACTGCCTATGGGAAAGTGCCAGGAGATAACTGCTGGGCAGGAGGCCAGCAGGGTCTTCTGATACACATCTGGGCTTGTGTATAAACATGTTCTTATTACAGTTTCCATTGTCCACCCCAGCCCATTCCTTAGGAGTATTTGTTGTACTCATTCTTGTCTTATTTACCTTTCCATAATGACTTTTCAGGGCAGAGGCCATCTTTTATCCTTGTACATTGTTTGCAAAAAGGTGTCCCATCCCTACTGGGTCCTGTAAGAAGTACTCTAATACAAATAACATCTCTAAAAATACCACTTCTGCTCCTCAAACGTACGTCACCTCAGGCCAGACAAAAGAAAACTGTGTATTTCCTTTCCTCCTTGCTCCCTAAAGGAATGCATCCTTTCTCAGCCGTAAAGTGAGTCTGGCAATTACTGTATGTACATGTCCGTGTTCCTGTTTGGAGCACTATAATTGTTTTACTGTCTTGACTGTGATTATCCAATACCCACCAAAAAATCCCAGTGCTTTGATCACAGGACTCCCTACCCAGGCTCTGCAAATAATTCATCTGAGGAGGGGGTTAAACAGAAGGAAGATAAAGAGGAAACAAGAAACACAGCTGACACGAAGCTAAAAGGAAGGAAACGAAGATAAAAATGTAATAAGGAAAAAAAAATAAACTGAAAAGAAATAGGGAGGAAACAGAGCCCACAGAAAAGAGAAATGAGGTGAGGCAGAGTTTAAGGAAATGTGTTTTCCTATCGGGACTAAACAGAGGTGAGTCTCTCAGGAAAATACGGTACTTTTTATTTGCTGCTGCTCTCTGTCAGCCTCTGTAGGGGTCGTTAATTTGTTCCCTGTCCCACTGCTCTAACATTAATGGTGTACAAGACATCCCTTATAGACAGTCCTCACACATTTGAGATGAAGGTAGTGAGATAGCAGAAGCAGGCACAAACAGCTTGCTTATTTGGGCAATAAAAAGACAGAGGGCTGGCAGTCAAACAGAGAACAGACAGGATATAGCAAATTACAGGGTTCTCCTTCTAATCTTTGCCATTAAGTGAATGTTTTCTGCAATGCATAGATGCCCTCTGGGCACAGCAACTTCTAACAATCACCATGGCTTGTTTGCTTCCTGAGCTAGGGATTTAGCTTTTATACCATATGCTTTGTCTGGCACAGCTTCTACCGCACACAAGAAAAGTACTGATCTTAAATAACGTGGATATATCTGCTAAGCAATACTTGCAAATATTCTGAAATCATCTTTCCCTCTGCCCTGGCCCCGGAGATGGTGTTCAGTTTTTCCTATAACTGGAGAATAAACACGTAGTTCAGGATAATCTCTGCAAAAAGACTTCCATGTCACTAAGAAATGAGTATATTGCTTGTGTAAGTATTGTTAATATTAAGTGATCTGTACAGGAATCTGAGTCTTGTGATTTGCTGCTGTGGGAGCTGCCACCAGCCCAGAGCAGCTGCAGCATCACTGAAACACGTTTTCATCCACAACATGGTTTCATGTACAGTTTATTCATTATACAGTTCCTGTCATAACAGTTTTAGTTGAAATGCTATTGGTCCTCCTATGTTTCTATTTCATATTTCTCTTCTCTTTTAAGTCCCTACTTGTCAGTTATTTAAAGGAGAAGCCATAAAATAGAACAAGTATAAAACCGACCCGACCACTGCAGCTTTTTCTAGGGTATAAGTCAATTTTCCAGTAGTTCATGCAAAAACGTCAGAAAATATGCTATTTCTGTTCCCAAATGTGAATGACTAGAGAATACCATACTGAAGTCCAAGCTGTTCAATACAATTTCATCTGTCTCTGCACTGATTAATGTGAAGGAACACTCCTGTCCCTCACAACATCACAACACGTGATCAACATCACAACATCAGCCAGCTCAACGTTCAAATTTAGAAATGTTTCACTTTCATAAAAAGATAAAAATTTCTCTTGATGGAGAGTAATTAAAGAAGGGGTGGGGGGTTTGGGGAATTGCTTCCCAGCATGTCACGCAGTGATGCAAGCCCTGCACACGGGGTCATTGATGGCTGTACAGATGGGTCACAGGGACTTGGACCCAGGATAGAATGATGCCTGAATTTCTCCAAGACTCTGCCTTCCTGAGATGAATTCTGACTTGCAAGATGTTAACCACCACATCCCGCACATCATCTTTACCAGAAAATGTACCCTGGGCACATTCTCACTAAAGAAGAGCAGTATCTCTAGCAGTTAAGTAGAAGGTATTCATACGGCACAGATGAGCAAAAGCTTTTTATTTCGTGTCTCTGAAAGGGGCACAAGATTATTTTGCTAGTAGTAAATTTGTCTAAATAATAGAAAGCTCATTAAAAGGTGTAAAGCAAAAGAGTCACTATATGTAATCTATCTTGACAGACAGGGATGCAAAAGGCACCGCTTGTAAAACCGACAATTTGGCTGTGCTTGAGAGGAAACCAGTGAATAAAATATTCTGCTAAAATAACACAAACATAATTGTGAAAAGTATTAAATGAGAAAGGTGCAAACTAATTTTAAAAGCTTCATCCTGACTACACTATCAAGGAAGAAGGTAGGTCTGCACTACTACTTACCTTATATCTTTTTTTACATCCAGGAACAGGACAGGCAAAAGGTTTCTCATCCCCTCCATTCATGCACATTGAGCTAAGGATAGCTTCAGAGCTGATAGCACTTTCTGTAGTCCAGGACTCATCACTGTCTGATTCTTCATAGTCTACTTCCTCCTCATCATATTCACTACCTAGAAAAGCAGGATAGTCAGATAAAAAGAGAATAAATAAGAGCAGAGCAAGATAAGCCATTCTGCATTTATTACATCAATTATAATGACTTGTAATTTCCCCACTTTTGTGTTTTCTGGAAGACAGTTATTTTTAATTTTATAACCCTATCTTTCCTGTAGTTATTTATTCCTTCATAAAGACACCAGTGGTTCTTTTTCTAATAACCAGGAGAGGTATTATTAATATATCTTCATAAACTGTTAACTGCGTGGCACAGAAAGTTCTAAGGACTGATTTGAAAATGCAGTTTCATTGTTTCTCAAACACCAGGATCCTTCCGTCTTTCCCAGTGCCTGAACAGAAAATATGCTCCCTCTTGCCCCCCCCATTAGGCTAATTTTAAGGCATTTCTTTATGCAATACAATACTGAAGAGTGTAATTCTACAGATCATAAACAGTGTAAAATAATATGTTGACAAGTCTTAATGCATTTACTAGCCCTTTGGAATTAATAGGAATTATAGCACGACATTAATAAGAATTATATTGTAGCAATTATAGTTGTGAAATTCATTCCCTCAGGTGTGGGGATAAATTGCATTGTGTGGCTGCCCTGAACAGACCGCATTATGTTCCAGATATGCTACAACAGTCATCTGAGCAGCTGGTGCTGAGTTTATTTATTATTTTTAATTGCAATAACTATTAATGAAATCCTCTGAAGAAGTTAAATATGAAACAAGAGAAATTAGAAAAGCAGAATTCCAACTATAAAAATACAGTTAAAAAAAAAAAGCAGGGGAGGGAAGAGCCAGCTGATTAAAAAGAAAATATATGCATAGAGAGGGAGAGAAAGGGAAAGCTGAGGGAAACTTCTGTGGTGTCAGCAGGAGGTGGTGCTGTGTTTCCCCTCCCCTTTCTTTTTTCCCTTTCCCAGCTCTGCTAAATTTTATCCTTTCTGTTGAAAGACAATTTGGCTCCAAGTGCTGGAATAGCTCCCGTTATTAAAGACAGTTATGTGACACTTCCATGGCTCTATTTGCTTCCCTCATATGCCCTTTTAGTGCACGCCTCTAAGTAGCTCTATGCACCGAGAAGAAGATGCAGACAGATGCCTCATGGCACTTTAAAAAAGAAACATCCCGAATTCACAGGGAAAACCCGTGCTGCAACGCACTATGGGTTCTTCAGGGGTTTTTTGCTTCTGGTGAAACTAAATTCACACCCATTGTCTCAAACTTTTCCCTTCGGACTCCCCCTCCCCCGGTATTCCCAGTCAGACTCAGCACTGAGTAACAACATGTGTCAACTGGTAGCTGCAAGCACTCAGGGCTCCTGAGCTTTAGTCAGATACTGTAAGTTCGCTTACAGATGTCAGGCTGTCCACGTTTCTTTCCCGTGGTTCTCATCCGTACAGGGTGGTGCGCAGATGAGGAAAGATGGATGGTTTCCCACCAGCAACAACTGTCGACATGAGCGCACGCACACACGCTCTGCAGCACATCTGGAAAACTCTGCCCTGCTGACTGCGACTCCTTATCCCACACCGAACGAGTGAAAGCCAAAGAAAGCATTATTGACCTCTTAAAATATTTCTGAACTCTAGGAACAGTTAACCTAAAATGAAGTTAAGAGTTGTTATAGTTTAATTAACTAATAAAAAAATGGAGGCAAACCCACAACTCTGCTTCTACGATTTCCTGCCCTTGATTGTATCTTGATGGAAAAAATTCCTCAAGCTGTTCCTTTCAAACTTTTCAGCTCAGTGGGTTTTTTTTAAGCAAATGCAACAGAAAACCCTATTGTAAATACACATATGCACTCCTAGGATGACAAAGTATACAATTCTAAACACTGATACCAAAAATTTCTGCCATTATAATCAGGCCCCCTTGTGAGCTCCCTCACGAAGGGGTGATTTCCTCCCAAACGGGACTTTGTCCTCCCAAAGAAAACATCATTTGAGACTGTTAGACATATTTTAAGGATACCATTCCTTTTAGTGATAATGAGGAGGCCACTTTTATAAAGCAACAATCTCTACAAAACTTAATATGCAATATGGTAAATAAGGGAAGAGAGACACAGAACAGTAGGAAGAAGCAGCAATCAGTGCTGTTATGCATTCCCTAGGTTTTCACGAAGGAATTAAAGGGCACCCTTTTAATTTTTCTAATACTCTGTACAGTAAGACCCAATTCTGCAAGAACTTTTGCCTGTACTTCACTTGTTGGTAGACTCATGGAAGAAGAGAGACAGAAAAGACCAAATGTGTGTGTAAGCATCCATGAGATTAGACCACCATTATGGTGTTTTTTAAAATAACTTACCTGAACAAAAATACAGACTTGGTCGAGTATAGTCAAACCAGTTGTTTAAACAATATAGCAAATGCTCAGTCTTAAATTTTTAAATCCAGACATCATTACAGATTTTACATATATGATGAGCTTTTTCATAAAAATGACCATAAAAATAGTATTTCTTCTTGAACAAAACAGTAATACTAATGGTGCCATATTACATCATGCAAAGCTGGAGCTGCAGTCTATCACTGTTTTACCTAACAGTGGCCTATTGAACTCTATTGTTTCTACTCTCTTAAAAAAAAAAAAAAAAAAAATCCCAAAATGTATTTTAAACGGTCTTGGTATAAGGAAAATGCAAAAAAATTACTGTCTTGAAAAGAATCATTACCAATAAAAATTTAACCTTAAAATAATTATGTTGTTTCAGTTGTTAAAGAAAAACAACACTGATTTATTCATGCTTTTAACTGATTCTGCCTCAGAATTTAATTTCCTTAGTTGTCAGTGTCTAAGAGCAGCAACTCATGTGGTGCCTTGCTGACTGCGCACAACACATCAGAGAGGGAGAAATAAAACAAGAGGAAAAACAAAAAGCACGACACACAGATTGGTGCTGCCATTATAACAGCCCCTAGATGAGGTATTTTAATTAAGCGGCATAAGGCTAAGGACGGTGGGTTTGCGAAGCCATTCCCACGCCGAGCAGGAGTCCCTGGCCCTGAGCTGCACGTCAGGTGTACAAACTGCAACCCGAGCCGCCGGCTGCCCCGGCTCCTCCGGGCAGCTTTCCAGAGGACCAGCAGTGCGCCGAAGGCGGAGTGCACAGCAGCGCACTTTCATCAAGACAGAGCTTGCTTGCTTGCTTTTCTTTTCAAACTTGGTCAGTATTTCGTAATTATATCTGTAAATATTTATTTTTGAAAGGAAAAAAAATAATTGCACACCTTGCATCTTAACCTATGGCCCGGTCCAGGGTGTAACAACGGCGTGACTTGGGCAAGTATTTGCAATAACTCTTAAGAGAGCTCCGAGAGAGCTGGCTCACTGATCTCCCTGTGGATGCTGCCATGCACATGGAAAACAGAACGTTCTGTTGGGGCACGCTGCCCTTCTGGGGGATTGAGCAGAGCTGTTCTTGTAGCATGTTGCTAATGGCTTTACCAGTCAGTCCTCATTGTGCTTGGAAAGGCAGATTGATCATTCCCCCCATCAAAGGAACTCAAAGGAAAAATATCAGAATCAGGTTTCAGAAGTGTGAATGGCAAAAGAACCCTCCCTCCTCAAAACTCAACAACACACAGTTCTCTAAGGCAAAGCATGGAAATATCTGGCTGATAGAGCAGCATGTGCTTTCAGCAAGGCAATGTACAAATATACAATATTATTACCATAACTAAATACTATTTCTACAATAGCAAGAAAACTGCCTTCTCCACCTCTCTCCTCTGGCAACACTTTTTCTGAGGTTCCTTGCTAGCTCGTTACTCTTTACCATAATATCCAGTTTAATCATCTGGCTTTCATTCAGAGACCCTACATAGTTCCACCTCAGCCTAACCTAAACCCACTGCTTCATTATCCAAATGACTATGTTAAATCTTAATACTGAGCCCACCCTTGCATGCAATATTCCTCAGTCCTGGCCCACAAAGCCATTTCCCAACTCCTCACTCCAATGGCCTTGCCAAAAGACTCACTTCATCTGTGCTGCCCCCAGCAGACCAAAAAAATTAAATAAAACAAAGGCAAGGAAAGAATGCTAGTTTAGTTTGTTGGGGTTTTTCTTCTGGAATTTTCCATGCTGAGACAATGCCACCACCCCTCAAAGGGAGGTGGACTCCACTGGTGGAGGTGGACTTGAGTTGCATAGAATGCCATACTGGAGCCAGGTATCACATGAAATTATCAGTTATGAGACGACAGAAAACATACCAGGTCACAAAGAGTTCTGGCAAATTATTTCTCTTGTAATTTGCACACCGCATTTAAACAACCCATCACAAATGAGAAAGCTGTCTGCATCACAGCAGTTTACTTGCCAAAAGTAAAGACATGCATGAAAAGGGATTATGATTACTGCCTGCAGGGTAAGAAGCCTTTGTAGTGTGATAAAAAGCAAAGTTGCGCTATCAAGACTTGGTCTACCTCTTCTTCCCGTCAGCTTTTGCTGTTGAAATCAGTGAGAACATCACTTAATCCTACAGCAAAGATCTCACCACTTGAATGCCCATCTACTACTTTCTCTTTTTTCCAGTATATGAAGTCAGTAATTTAATAGCTAAGAAATATTTTGCAGAGAGGTAATAATTTGACAGTCTGGAATAGACAACATCCCAGCTACACTACTGAAAATCTGGGGCCTTATCTTTTATATTTCTGGGGTTTATTTGGAATTCACACGACTGTAGCCAAGATAAATTCTGCCTTTCGTGTTAGTGAATTCATTCCACCATGAGATTTACAGAGGATTTTCCCCTGAACTTCGAAAGAATCTAGTAGGTGCACATCATTTGTAGTTATGTTGCTTTTCAAATCTAAAGACTTCTATACTGTGCCTTTAAATATAACAAAGACAAAGCTGATTAAAAACAGCACAAGCTGTGTGTGCTGTTACAATGAGTAGGATCTATCTTGACCTCTGATCAAGAACATAATGAGTTCTTCCTTTCTCCTCCCATGAAGAAAAACAAACCCAAAACATTCTTGCCAATTATTTTTGTGACCAGAAAGCATACATTTAAGTATACAATGAATAACTATGAGCAAATAGCTTACTGCAGTGGGAACCAACATTGCTGGTGTCACTGAAAGTTCATGGTAATTCCAAGGATTTCTCATAAAAATTCAGCTTCACACTTTGTCCCGTGTGGGACTTGCAGTTTGCATTTCATAGAAACAGTTTTATGAGAGCACTTCTTATGTTAAGAAGTTTGCATTCCCATATACTGCGACAGTTTCCTTCATTAAAAAAGTGAATTATTAATACTATGTGAATTTTGGTCTAATACTAAAGCACATTTATGGATTTGTCAAACTTCTTCCCTCTGTGCCCATGGATGCACACAGCCTCCTCCATACTCATAACCAGGGAGAATGTTCCCACAGCCGATAGACCATGCTGATCTAAAGATGTATCAAGTCATTCAAAATGAAACATTCTTCCTTTCTATAAAGCACAAGGAATAAATGCTAGGGACAATGAAATACAAAATAGTTAAACAATACGTGTCAAAGCCTCTATGCAAGTCTCTATCTAGAAGCTGCAGCAGGACTCTCCCAGCTGTGACCTGGTATGGGTGGCACAATGACTGGATCTGCAAACTCCAGCAGATTTCAGACACTGGATCCTCCAGACTAAGCCAGGGTCTTTCTTTTGCTTGCTTGCTTGTTTTGGGGGCAGAAGAGGACTCAGAGGACAGAAAGTGGTTTTCAGCCTTTGTGAAAGGTCAATTCAGATTAATTTCCTGCATTTTCAAAAATACTTTTACCATTCATGTCCACAAAGACAATGCAGACATAGATGAAAACCCAGTGTAGTTTAAACAGAGCACTGTGCAGTGCTACAGACACTGGTATTTTAGACTGCAAGCACAGTTCCAATGTTTGGATTAAGCACCTACATACCCAGGGAGCACTAGGTTTATCACGGTGAACGCTGGAGCCTTTCTTCAGCCAGTGGATGCACAAGCAGTTACGAGTTTTCTCTCTCATCCCAGTAAATATTTCCAAGCCTTGTTTCTGGGAGAGGAGAGGCAAATCTGTTCTCAAAGCCAATTGCATGCTTGGCAGCTTTGCTGTCACTCGAGGGAGCTGCTTGAGATGGTTACAGTTTGTCAAATGGGCACTTGCCAAGGCTGGCAGTAGCCTCTATCCCTCTGCATGATCACAAAAGAGCCATCAAAATAGCAATTACAACTTATTATTGTGTTGGCTTCGTGCCAAGGGGGGGGGGCTGGCGCAGGGCATGTCCTGCTAGCCCCTGCCAGCCCTGCGCAGTGGGTCCCACGGGTGTGTGGTCTGCGGCGGTCGCTGCTGGGCTGCTCTCACACACGCGCATGCCAGGAGCAGTTCCTCATCTTGCCTTCAGCTGTCAGTGCTGCCAGCATCCTACTCTTCTTCATGACACTAGTCAGAGCAGGATTTGGCCAGAACAGTGTCTTCTGGAGAAACCACCCTTCCTTTCAGTTCTCTCCTAGCTCAGATCAAGTATCAAGCACTAAATAACAAACTGTTTAGGATACATTGCTACTCAGAAGAACTCATTTTCAATTGTCTCTGGCTGAAGCAAGGCTCAGTTAGTGAACAAGCAATGAGAGAATTTAAAAAAATGTACCTTTAAAAAATGTACATTATTCTTAGGCACGAGATACTTAAAAGAACTAGAGAAAACAAGTTAGACAAAAAAATATTTTGTCTTGTTTGTTTGCATCATTTGAAGAGTAGCTTTCAGACCCTAGGGTTGGGTCTACTGAAGGAGGGAACACTTAAACAACTAAGAATATGGGTGGATATTTCTGACATGGGTGGATATTCTGGGTATTCCTCTTCTCTCCTGGTCACCGCAGAAATGACAACTGTAACTCACACAGTCACGAGGACAGTCTGCGAAGATACTTCCCCCAGCTATTTTGGAGGGTGGTACCTCAAACAGGATGAAACCACACGCGGTTACACACCCAGACCATGGAGCACCTCGGTGTTTTAAATGAAATGGTAGACAGGTCAATTCCAACATTTCACATCACCTGCAGTTTTCATTTAAATGCTTGGTGTAAGCTCATGCTGAATTTTAAGTGACTGAAAATGTATTCCATTGCAAGGTTTGGATCCATTTTGGAAAGCATGTGAACACTTCTGTGCTCTATAAACCTGAATATACTGTATTTTGGTATAGAATGACTTTGTCTGAGCTAGCCTATGTAGGAAATCACCCTAAAATCCTGGAAGTAAAGCTAAAATGATAAAGGTACAAAATAAACATAAAGATTTCCATTTAAAGTACTGTTAGTATGATATTAGTGTCATATATTCCTATTCACTGTCAGGAAAATTGGGAACTATTTACACATGAGATCTGCTCTCCATTTTGGGCTACAAGAGAAACAGATCTAACAACACTCAGGTTGAAAAAAAATAGTCCTCCAGAGCCAATATTGGGGTTGGTGGAGCAGCTGGATTCTATCTGGCCTTAGGAGCTAATAATTTTCTTTTTTGATATATCTGTATCTTGATACTGGTATATCAAAAAACAGTCTTTAAAATTGTAAATAACTTTAATACTGTCTTTAATACAGTCTTTAATACTGTAAATCCCAATCCAGAGATTATAAATCCACTAAAAGGAGCTTGCACACCTATATAAGCAGATATGTTACAACTTATTGAATGTATAAATGTATGCAAATAAAACATACATGTAATAAGCTAAATAAAGAAAAAAAACCCATGTCCAATTACTTGTGGAACAGCAACTAATCACAAAAACATGCATGTAAAGAACCAATTCTGGAAAAAACCAGTCAACTGACACCATGGCATGTGTTTTGTAGAACAGGACTTTCTGAGAACGCTGCAGAGGTGCTAAAGCAAATTGTTATAATGTCACTGCACAATGTGCTGTTGAGGTTTTATGGTCACACTGCGCCAATAGTCTCGGGAAGTTATTTTGCATTCTTATATAAACTTTTTTTCCCAATCCTGTTTTCCACAAAAAAGGGCTTTCAATAATGTACAATCTTCTGTTTATACACAGTACAGAAAAAACATGATAAACCCATGAACACAATCTCTACTTTAAACATATTTTAAAACTAGATTTCTACAACTTCATGTAAACAAGAATAAGCTGTTAAATGCTCACCAAAAAGGACTGTAACCTTCCTGTAATTAAATAGCAGTGTTTTACATGGCACTTTTTAAAAATCATGAAAATAAAAAAAGTAAATAAATAACTCAATCCAGCAGACCCCTCCCAACTCGAGGCTTAACCTGCAAATTAATGTAACAGTAATAAAACCTATGCCAGCTGGAATCCTTTCTTTTTCTGGCTTTGGCACGAGCAGCAAGAGCAGGTATATATTTGAAGAAAAACAAAGTAGGACATTTTCCACCTTCAGTCACAGGATGTTAATTGAACTCTGGCAAATGTTTAAAGATACTCTCAAAATGTTCAAGAAAGAATTAAAACCAGTTGGGGCTGAGAAAAAAGAAACAATCCATCCTTCCTTCTCCCCTCCACTCCCCCCAAACATCTGTTCCAAACTTATACTCCAAAAACCACAGCGAAGAACAGTCATAATTAATGTTATTTTGGCTTTTTAGTCGCTAGGCCTGCATTCTGAGGTTAGAAATATAAAAATACAAGTTCAGGGCACTATTACTGTACTTAAGGACTCTCCTGATGCATATAACAAAACAGCAGTTTTTCTTTTCTCTTCTTTATCCCTTTTTTCATTAAAAAAATGGTATCAGGAAACAGTTTCATGTTTAAGATAAAGGATTACAATAAAAAGTACCAACATAAATGAACTGCAGTTTATGAAGCTATGAAAATACATTTGAGACATGTTTTATAACATTGGGTTAAGCATGCTTTACAGCTGTACAAAAGCTATTCAGCCACTTACAATACAGATCATAAAACTGCTAATGCACACAGTCCTTACCCACCCCGACTGCCGTGTGTTTTGCCTTCACAAGTGTGCAAATCCAGCAAGGATGCACCGAGCTGCGACCAGGCTCCAATCCAAGGCATTGCTATTACTGTGCAAGTAGCTGTGCTGATTTCAGCATCATCCAGCTACGTGGGGACTTCCAAGATGCTCCTGGGCTGGACCTTTGACCCTCATGTGTGAATGGGCTGCATCATGGCAAAGGGACTGGTTCAATGCAGGCTACCCATGGAGGACCAGGGTGTGGAGGAGCTGCAGAGAAGCAAGGCACCTCAGCGTCTTTCCAGCAGCTTTGGGCTGAGGGAATTTCACGTTTATGAGGCACAAGAGAGTTACAAACCCCTGACCAGCAATGAGAGAGGCAATGGCAGATTCTCCACTTCAATGAAGGGAGGGAGGATTTAATCTGCATGAAAATATACTGGTTGCTTCTCTCTGCTTGCTTTTAAATGCTCTGATCATCTAGATTTAAGAAACTTCATCACCATAATTTGAGAGCTAGCCCTAATACTCAGAATTACCAGTAAGGGCTAAAAAGCCCTTACTCATTACTGAGTGAAAATCAAGGCTTTTATCATTCTAACTATGCACAAAATCTACAGGAAAGATCTGGTTTTTAATTAATCCTACTTTGTGTTTTTGAGCAAGAAATGCATTTTTAAACACCCGAAACTTAAAACCACATCCAGCGGGGAGTCATGTCTCCTCTCTCATTTTTAAAGACAAAAATTCTGAAAAAATAAAATGTGCACTGTGCCTGGTATGCTGTGACAAACCTTTCTTTGAGGCTATCACTGTTTCAATCAGGTCTACAGAACGTATGCTAGCAGGTGTGAGTTGTTTCAGATGATGTATCACTGGGCTGCAGTTGAAATCAAAGTACTTTTCAATCTGTTATTTTCCATTGCTCCTTGGCTTCTTGTATCCTTTGGCATGAGAGGTAGAAGTGCTCGGAAAATGCCGTGAATGGTGCTGTCTGACTATATATGGTAAAACCTTACAAGAGGGAGCCTCTGCTAGCATGGACAAAGCACCAATCTTCATCTTCAGCAAGAATTAAGGTGGTGTCTTCCACCTGCCAGTCCACAAGTGCTAAAAAGACACGAGGATCTGTGGTTTTAGGGGTTGGCAAACGTTTCATAGTCTTTAGCTCACACAAAAACTACAAACAACGCTATTTTTCCTAGAATTTTACATAATTTTGATGATCATCTACCAGCTAACATCAACTCATAATAACACCACTTCCCCTGTGAAATAAACCTCTCTGAGTTTTAAGTCAACGAGTGTTAAATGGTATGTTAGTCCTTGCTTTTTATTACTTCTGATTTGCTTTGGCTACAATGCAAGGAAAACTCAAACATTTGCTTAAGTTTCATCATCTTCAGCACACTGAAGTGCTGCCTAAAGGAGTGTGTTTTTTTTCCTGCTAGGCACTGAAAACATAACCACTTTCAGTGTGCAGACATACAGCACTGGTGGACATTCAGCAATTTTTTCAGTCCTTGAGGCACTATGATGGTACAGATAAATTCTGTTTAATGTTGGAGTGTAATATTATATATGTGTATATATATGTATATGTATATATATGTATATGTATACATGTATATATACATATATAGAGATATATTTGTGTGCATATATTAAATATGCAATTATAAATAAATATATATTATAAATAAAAAAATTTAAATAAGCACCTAAAAGCTCCCTGTGGCCAACTACTGTTTCTATCTTTCAAAAAAACACTTGTGTTTTCAGTTAGCAATTTTCAAAATAATTAGAAGATTACTTACAAAGCTAAATAGTAAAAAAAAAAAAAATAATCCTTCCACCAATTGGCCTTTGCAGTATAAACACACAAAAATGAATGCTGTCATTGTTACCAAGAGCCACTGAAGTACCTTTTTCAGTGTCACAGTATTCCTGTGTTAAACCAGCTATGCCATAAGCTGTGAAAGGCAGGCACAATATACTTTCTACAAAATATATATTTATTACACATTTGGAGGAAGAAACGTCTATGTATAATGGGGGCACTTCTACACCAAAAATCCTCCTACCCTATCACAAATTAACACAGAGATAATCTTTACTTTTAAGCTTATTGTACATTTTTTGTTCTCGACCCTGTTAAAAACAGTTTGCCAGGTTAGACTACTACGATGGGGATTATAAAACATTTCCTGTGCTTGGAAGTACTTTAAATCTACAAGCCATGTTTCTATTGCTGCTTTGTAGCTCAAAACCCAAAACTAGTGATGATTTTATGAGTTGCTATAGTCTAGACAACTCAGCTACTTTTCAATTAAATTGTTCCTTAGGGAGAGTACTGTGAAAATTCCCACACAATTAATTACAGGTATGTGCAATTAAAATACAATTCTACAGCGCAGTAGCTTTACAATTGCTGGTGCAATTTATGTCTGTATCAAACAAGAATGCTCTGAAGGGGCTGGGAAGACGATGTCCAACAAGCAGGAGATTACATATAAAGCTACCTGTAGTGAGCAAGATGAGAGAAATAAAATATAATGTTAAATTTCTGATATGCCTTTTTCTCTGGCAAGATTAAGAATTCTACTAGAAAGCACAAAATCTGACAATTGAGTCAATCTTTCCAGAATATATTTTTATAGCAAACTGGGCTCAACACATTTTTACTGAATTTATAACAGAATTGTAAGGGAAATGCACCCATAAAGCAGAAAAAGGAAGAAAACCATAAAATGTGGAGGAAAGCTATGAGAAGAACTGTGATTAAAACAAAAGGTCTTCATATATTTCCCCTCACAGCGCAGCCCTATTTTCCCCACCAGCTATTTTATATCAATCTTATTTTCCTCTATATACACTTATAAACAGCCTTTTTACTTTGAAACCAATTTAAATTGTAAGAAGCACCACTTTCAAGTAATTTAATTTTGTGAATGTAGTACAGGCCTTTTTGTACTTAGGTTGTAAGGTAGTTTGGGATGCAGTTAAAAAAAAAGACTAAGCAGGGGAGGTTATCATGGTATGTGTCTTTGTGAAAACCATAGAAAAGGTTAGTTCCAGGAGAATCTCCATAATTTTGCTTCATAGTCAGAAGTTACAGCCCTCGATCAGTGGGAATACCAAACCTGTGAAAAATTTGTTATGTTGGCTTGTCTAGCACAGCCCTGCAGAAATACTCCAGGATCCCAAAGCAACGGGACTCTGAAAGAACTGTAGTCATGGACTTGGGGCCCTGTACTCCTTGCAAAGACTTAACCAGCACTCCTCATTCACACGGTCCATCCACACTGAAAGAGGTGGCCTTTGGAGGGTCCCAAACCCACTGTAAAACAAACCAGGATCATTTCTGTAAGGCAAAGGGGCCTGGGTTTGCAGAGTCCTTAAAGACTGCAGTTCTGCCTAGGAGACAAAAAAACCCCACGATGGCCTCCCTTGTAAGAGAAACAGCCATCATGCCTGGGCCAACTCTCATCTTTCTTTTAGCGTCCAGCCAAACTGCAGAGCAGGTACCCAGGTAATCACACAGCCAGATTTCAATAAATGTGCAGGTTTGACTAAGTTAACATTCTTGGTCTTCATGATAATTTCAAACTGTTTGATTTGGAGCTATAAGTTAGTAATTATTATTTGCCATGCAGTCACTTCCAAGATATAACACTGTTGCTGTGCCTGCAATATGGGATTATCTTTGCTCCACAGATCCTCCAAGCATAAATTTCAGTATGTTCTGGGATTGTAATTCTTTTGGTTTGGTTTACTCCCTGAGTAACCAGTATAATAAATACTTTTGCCTCTCTAAGGAACCCAGACAGTCACCTGACAGCAGATGACTGCTAGGAAAAAAAAAAAAGATATCAATTTCTGAAGCACTTAGCCAAGCACAGCGTGGAGCACTTGAGCATTTTTCACTTTGGATTACTGAAGAAAAAGATGAATATGTACAATGTTAAAGCCTGGTTCCCTAGAAGGAGAATGTGGTGTCTAGTTCTGAAAAAACCCCATCTTTTAGCTGTTGCTGGGAACAAATCCCACCTGTTCTAAGAAAACCTCTATAGGAAATAACTGCATTTTTACTTATGATTTTTCATTGTTATTAGACACCTCCTACTACAGCTTTATTCCTTAAGGCAGAAACTAGAAACTACCACAGATTTCACTTATTATTCATGCTTAGTCACGACCTCAGCCAAAAGCTCATGTTAAAATCTCATACCATGTCTAAGCACACATTTATTACAGTTAAGTCATATGTTTTGCACAATGTCATTCATTATTTTTTTAATTATTTTTTACAAGAACACCCATAATGCTCTGTTAGAATAAGTGCCTCAGACTACTAAATGCTGGGCAAACATATGTATTTATTAGTTAGTGTGCAGGATTAATATAGAGCCCCAGACCTGCAATTAGATGGAACCATTCTGGTTCCAATAAAGAAAGTTCTCTTCCATCGTCTGCACAGCAATGTGAAATCCTGGCACCAGTGAAGCCACTCAGAGGGAACTTCTGTCACAGACCCCAATACAGTTTCCTCAAGATATTTTAACATAGATTTTATCGTACCTTGCAGGCCCGAAATATCATATGCATTCAGACAAACTTTCATTATGCTGGAGAACACAATTTGGTCTTCATTTTATGAAGTATGGCTTATTTGCCCATACTGTTTATACAAGAGTGAGTCTATACATCTAATTTTTAATAAAGACATAGCATAAAAGTTCTTCAGTCTCTGAACAGGCAATTAAACAAGTAGACAGCTCTGAAAAAGTAATGAGATGGTTCCTCAGACATCTAAAAGTATATTTTTTCAAACTGCAGTAGAGCGTGGTTCATTCGTGCTTTTATTATGCTGGACACCCCATAAGTCAAAGACACAAAAATGTAGCACTCTTAGTCCACTTCTCAGCAACAATTTAACACAATAGCCCTGGGATCTAATTTCGTATTTCTATTTTCCATTATTTTTTCAATTACATCTGCATGATACCACACTAGCATGAAGTGTAATAATCAAATTTAAGCATTGACAGCATGCTAACACAGGTGAAGAATTTTTGGAATGAACAGCTAAAGTTGGGCTTTTGTGACTACATAAATTCTTGAGTTTGCAACTCTGCAAGTGCTGAATACTTCATTCCAGTCTGACAAAACACTTGTTATGTGCCCAAAGTCGGGCAGCATTTATCTCCTCAGTATTAGGTGCTTAACATTAATCATGTCCTTAAGTACACGTGACCTGAATTTGCAGTATGAGTTTCAAAATGCCATCAACGTGTGTTTGTTGCCACTGCCTTGTCCTGCCAAGTCTAATTTCAAGCTCCTTTAAGATGTTAATCAAGGAATATTTTGCAGTGCTCTGTCCTTAAAAAGAGAAGCCCATCACAAAAGAGCAAGATCTCTCTAGCTGTAGCAATATTGAATAAATGTGCATGGCCCAAAGAAAAAGCTGTTGCAGATTATCAACTAAATAGCGGATTTAATGGTTCACAATGTACTCTAATTCAACCTAACACGCAGTTCAGAAATGCCACCTGCTGACAGAAGCCAAAGAGATTCTGATATAAATAGCAGTTCTGCTACAAATTCAATCATTTTGGCTACATATGAATAGCATATCCATCAATAAAAAAAGTCTTGAGCACCTAACTTCTCCTCCTTGAAGTCCTCGATTAATTTGCGGGAGGAACACCCCTGCTCTTTTACATTTCTGCTGGCTACTTTAAACTCACAAAGTAGTTCAGCTTAGCAGATCTCTTTTTCTTGCTGGATTCTGTTTAATGTGCTGTTACAGCACTCTGCACAACAGCTGTCTGTGCCATATGATTACTTCATTGTTGAAAGTCTAACATATGGAAACTGTACTGAAATGTTAGCTGCTTTGATACCTATGAAGAGGAATGAGCTTTTACATTACAACAACGCATTTTTTAAACAACTTGAAGTAAAAAAAATTAAACACACATTTAAATGTAAACCATATTAGTTTCCAGCATGCCTGTTACTCTATTCCAATGCCCAGTTCCAAAAGCTGGTTACTATTGTGGTTTCGATTGCTATTACCAGCAAACAATGAGTGGTTTTCTTTCAGCTTTTGCATTCTTGGAAAAGAAAAGGGAACAGATTCAAGAAGAGGTCCCTGGGATTCCTTCATGAGTTATCCATGAAGGCAAATGCTACACAGCAGAATTATAGGGATGATATGCCATTGAGATAACAGTACATGAGATAACAAGGTTTATTGGGAAAACTAATTAACTGCCACACAGTGCGTTGCTTCTCAAAATCAAAGTTTCCATGACAGACAAGTCCTTAATGGACCAGAAGCAAGGTGGATCCTTACAGATTAATTTCTGAGTCCCAACTGCCTTTGGTAGGAGGAGAAAGGAGATCTTTTGTTGTAATATGGAGACTTTCTTCCCCTATAAATTAGTCGCCCATAGAGGGAACGATGAAGCTTTAAATTATTTCATCAGCAACAAGAACATTTGTTAACACAGAAGGAAGCTGTAATTTTTTGGTCACTGTTTTGCCAGTAGTTGCATTTGAATCTTGAACAAAATCCAATTGAATCAGAGAAAAGATTAATAGTCTGAGTTGTAAGGATCTATTAATTTTATTGAATAAAAGTTTATATATACCTCTTAGAAGATATTTAATCTTAGAAGATATTCCCTAATGATGTCAATGGGACATGATTCTCTTTAATTTAGTTACCTAAACCTAAAACAAACAAAAATATATTTAAAATTATTGCAAGTATTTAAGAATGCAGTCACACTAGGTACAAAATGTACTCTTAATTACACCAGGCTCTGAAAATAAGACGCTAGGGGAAGACTGATTTTGTTTTCTTTAGCTGAAAAAATATATTGAATTTTGCTTTCTGTCATAGAATTGCATATTATATAAAGTCATGTTTCACCACCAGTATGATTTAGTAGACAAAAATTGGCCCATTTCACATGGTTTGTTCTAACTGACTGAAACAGTGCAACTTTATGATTACTGATGCAGCTACAAAATGATTCTGATTGCAGTTTAAGAAAACTACTATACTATACTATATCTAAAAAACTACTCAGTTACTCATCATGGCTGAGCTTCGCGAACGAAGATTTGGGAAGGCTTTATCCACATTTGTTACAAATGTAACTCAGTTACTATAAGTCAAAAAAAATCAGCGTTCAGACAGTATCCTCAGCTGGTAAATGTAATGATTTCTGCATCAATAGATCTAACTTGAAAGCCTCAGTCATAGTTTTTTAAAGTTTTAAAACACTGTTGTACTGAATTTTTAGGCATATTTGATTAAAATATCACCATTTAGATCTTAGGTTTCTTAAAGGTTAAGGCCAATCCCACAAAGTATTATTTTACTCCAGATTAAAATTAATTATTACTTTCAAATTTCACTAGAAAGAAAAAAAGGACCAAAAAGTTAGGTATTTTTTGTGGTTAGAAAATGGGGTCACTTTCATAATTACTGAGATTGGACTAGAGGAAATTTCAAGGAAGTTCGCCGTATTAATTAAAGGTAGAATCCTTCAAATGCAGTCAATCAAAATGACTGGACAAATATGACTCCCCAGAGAGGCATTTATCCTAATTAATAAGACAAACCAAGAGTTATTCACCTACTTAAATGACAGCTGCAAATCAAAACGGGACTTGCCAATTCTCTCATGGGTTCAGCTATGACCACCCATGAAAACTTCACTCTTTCATCTCCTTCATAAGGGGAAGGAGACTGAGAGAACAGCCACAGCTGTTCCAGCCTAGCACAGCATCCTCAATGCTTCGTGCCAGGTCTGGCTGCCATCCACTGCCCAACATGATCAGGCACTAAGTAGGTCTATAAACCTATTAAAACAGCATAAATGTTATAAATTGTAATCTATTAAAATAAAAAATAAATAGGAAAGGATGTCTGAGAGCCAGCTTCTTCAGAGTAAAATGTAATGCTAATTATGAGGTCTTCAAGTATTCCAACTTTTTTTTGGGAGGTGGGCAAGACTTAAGGTTGAACCATTAAAAAGCCAGTTGGTGGTATTAAACACTTACTTTAGGATTTATAGGAAGGCCAAAAACTCACTCCAGGCTGAAATTTACTATTCCAGACCTGGAATAGTTAAAAAACAAACAAACGAACAAACAACAACAAAAAAGAAAAGAGTAATAAATATAGAAGAAAATAAAATCTCAAAATAGTGGTGGTTTCAGATGATTTTTGGCATTCCTTCAATGCAGAAGTGGCTTTATTTTTTAATTTTTTTTTTGGATCTGAGTTTCATTACTATGAATTATTTTTCTAACTAAAATTGGGAACAGGTTATTTTAATAATGAATTACCAATAAGTTACTATCACTGTATCTTTTTTAAACCTTTTCAGTACAAAGAGATATCACAGTTTTCAAACGAATGTCAATGCTCTCTGACTTACACTCAAACCCCAGGAAGTTAGGGGTGGAAATTTCATCTGTGAGCCACACAGATGTATGAAAATATTTAAAAAATTAACAGCATATGTTAAAGATTCAATGCCAGCCCCATTTTTATCCATAACTAGACTTCATTAGTTTTGTGGGTTTAAAATTGACATTTAAAAATAAAGGCAACATAAGTTTTTGTGACTTAATTGAGTGCTCCTTAAATAAAGAGATATTTCAATGTTTGCAGACTGTTAACGTCTTTCCAAAATAAGCTGTGTGCTGGTCCTACTTTGCTCTATTTCCCTATCACCCTAAGGAGCCTGCACTGCTGATGGAAGCCATTTCTTTTGCTAAATCCTGCCTGCGAACTCTAACAAGAGCATTTAAGCCCTACTAAACAAAGTCTCCTGGGAGACACTACTGTTAAAATAAAAACTGGAACAAACTTTTAAAGTGAACTTCTGCAATCATTAGAGGATGCAGGTCTTAAGAAGAAGAGAAAACTTGTTATAGGAGAGGGAACAAAAAACCAAATGTAAGCAGAGAGCATATGCCAGCCACCCTGAGGGAAGAGAGGGGAGGTATAGAAAATTAACTACTGCATTTCTACTTCCCACCAAAACCACAAACAGGCCACTTCAGGGGACTAACACATACAGAGTCTGAAGATAAATACATGTCTACTTTATTACCTGAGAAGAGCCTTAAAGAGTACACTTCTTTGCTGAATACTTCCGCTTCTCCATGAATAAACTCATTTACAAAGAAGAAGGTATTATACATGCACATGTGACACTTGCAGCATCGATGTGTGTCAGCTTGGAGGCTGCTCAGCTCTGTCTGAGAACATGGCCCCTTAGTCTTTTGGCACAGATTTTTACTGCAAAACTTAATAAACATTCTCTGCAGCCAAACCAACTTGAACTGTTTCTTATCAAATTTCACAAGCTAAGTGGGTTTGAATCTGGTCAATGCATACATGAGAGATCATTATACGAAATTATGCTTTGCTGAAAAATTACAACAGTAGCTTAAAAGCACCAGGAAATGGCGAGATGTAGATGTAAGGACATGCACAAATGTGACTGGGATTCAGGCAGCTGCTGGCTTCACCCAAGGCAAGACTAACACACCTGGGAAAGCCGAGGTGAGCAGCATACTGAAAGGGAGGACAGCACACGGAAAATGGGACTCAAAAGATGAATGAGGTTTCCACTTTTTACCTTGAACAAGAATGGCAAAAAGCCATATAGGACAGATACTCTCTGCTGATGAACATGCGTATTTGCACGCCACCTCACTAGCCTGGAGGGCATGCTTCCTCTCTGGCATCTCAAGTGGCACCTTCTTGGCGTCATGCCTTGTGCAGTACAGTACTGACAGGCACACTGCTGAAGTTTGGTACCCTCACAAAGTATCGAACAACTGAGATGGGAAATAATAAAAGGGAAATGGCCATTCTGAAAATTTCATGAACAAGTTGGGCCAAAGCAATCCCATTTTATTTTTGAAAAAGTATAGCTCTGAAGGAGGATGAGGACAACAACTATATCTGGATTAAAACAAATACAGAACATAACGCAGATGATGCATTTTCAGGCAACCTAGGGAGAAACAGCCTCTTTGTTTTCTCAAGTTACCACAGCATACATGTTTACCTGCATTCAAAGACGAATTAACAAGTTTGCTCGGAGTACAAATCAAACAGGATTGCACGGAAGGAATACAGCAGTATTCTTCATTCTCACTGGATGCAGTGGAGGGTATGCCTGTAGGGCTTGAAAGTTGTGTAGGCACCGTGAGGCTGAAACGTAGGATGATTTACACACTCTAAATTGTTTCCCTGAAACAGATCTTGCCTAATTACTCTTGGTTGTATCACCTTGCTAGTCAACTGCCATATATACTTGCACTTGAGGGAAAAAGATTCCCATCAGGCAATAACAGACATATGAGCTGCATATCTAAAATTAGTCTGCTGGCCCCCATGGGCTGTCTCTGCAGGCACTGCACCCACAGAAAGAGAAACTCAGTCCTGGCATGACTCTGAGCACCTCACCTACATAAGTTAGAACAAAATCCTATGCCAAATAAACACTGGGAAAAATCCTGTAGTTACCAGAAAAATCTCAATGCTTACTTTAGGTCCAGAAAACTTTTAAGATGACAAAAATGGAAATTCTGGGTTGAGGCTGCTGAAATGCAACTCAGTTAATAGTTAATTAAAAAAAAAAGTCTTAAAGAATATATGTGTTTCGCTTCTAGGCTATTACAAACCCTAGCTTTGGAAAAGGGCTCCAACAGGGAACTTGGAACTGAGGGTGCAGAAAGTGGAAGATCATTATTTATAACCTGGCAGGCAGGACTTTCAGAAACGCAGCCATAACAAGCTGATTCTCTTAACTACAGGTAAAACAACATTCAGAGTAACCTGAAAACTTTTAAAAATATTTAATAATAAAAATATTTAAGTAGACAGATGCTGGCATTTTCTTTAGTATTTGATGGAACATATTTCAAAGAGTACCTCACTAGCCAATGTACCTAACAGAAGTTCAAAGTTATACTACCTGACCACATCATGAATCAGCCTTCTCAGAAGGAGCTGTACAAAAAGTAAACAAAAGAAAGAAGAAACTCCTTGCTATCTGTAGTATGTAAAAAAAATGAAATCAGTTTGTTGCAAATGTGAAATAATTAAGAAAATCTAAAATTTTCTGAATTACATTAGGACTTCATCATTTAACTTTTCTGTGTGCTTCCCTTTTTCATAACCAGGGACATACTGAACAATCAGTTCATTTTGCAACGTCCACACAGAACATTGCAAGGACTGCTACAACTTTTCTATTTAATCATTAATACTAAGACATGAAATAGCCTATATAAAAAACATGTGGCATAATAGTTTTCAAGGCAGTGATGCTCATGTGATTTCCTATTAAGGAGACTATATTCAGCCTACTAATTATAGAATAGAATAACCCTATCATATGCATTTAGCTTTTTAGAAGGAAATACTGGTATTTAATCTGAAGTGTACCTGAATTATCTGACAAGATCTCTACTTAATGTAAATCAGACTGACTCAGGCCAAGAGATCTGGTTTGGCAGAGTAAGCAATTTTCAGTTTCAGGAATTTTATACCTGGGAAAATCAACGGAACACTTGAAGAAAACACAGATAATTTTTTTCATATATTTCTTTTCGTGAACATAGTTTCCTAATGTAAGTCATGTCTACATGATGACATAAGCACTCATTTATCTACAAATTCAAATTCCCTCCAAAAAAAAAAAAAGATACCACTTTTTTTTTTAATCTTTGACTGGCACTTTACCATATGCAAAGCTCTCCTACTGATACATAAGAAGTCTTTTGCGCATTTGGTATTTCTGGTAAGGTCAGTTTTTTCATGTAATAATTTCAGCTGTGGTTTTTAAAGTTCATGTCCTTCTCTGCTTTAGCAAAGAGCTTGGAAACAAATGCCCAAACACATTTTAGAGATTGCAAGCCAAATGTAAATAAAATAGCCCAAAGCTTTTCTGTTTTATCTTTAGCTGTTCTTCTTCCCAATCCTTCCCAGTGTCTATTGTTCTCTAAATGCCATGTAGCAAACCTGCTAGTTTATCTGGAAGAAACCAAACAGTAGGTGCTCACCTGTAGGAGTACTACTGCGAAACGAAGAGGAGGGAGTGATTGGAGGGGTGACTGGAGGAGTAAGGCTTCCACTGCTGTGGCGAGGTGGAGTAGATACATTCCCACGGGACACTGTGCTTGACAAAGTCAAAGAGAGTTTTGGCTGAATCTTTTTCTTCAAAGACTCCTGCTCACGTCGGGCTGCATCAGTCATAAATCTAGAACAAGGACAATCATGAAGATGAGAGGTTTGAAACACTGTCCTCAAACAAGCTTTAAGTAAAATATTTTTTGCCCTCAGTGACCCAATGGAACTTCAAACTCAGCCATGACAAGTTCCTCTGCAACACACAAATCTAAAAAACACAAACTTCATCAACAGCTTTATTTCAATGTTAAAGATCTGGGCCATTTCCTTCTGATTTCAATAGAACTTACATTAGATATCTGCATCATGTGCGAACACACAAGTTTTTTCCAACCAGAGCTCAGCATTACAAACAATAATATAATAACTGTACTCAATTGTTCACAATTACTACATTCAATCATTCTGTGAAAAAGCAGCTAAGAAGCTGTAACAGAGAAAAATGTTAGCAGCAAATGTATTGAATCTGAAAGTTAAAGAGATAATAGGAACTACTTTGTGTAGATACATCATTTCCAACTTAAGGTAATCACATTCTTTTGCTAAAGGTTTTAGACAATGTTGCCTGGCATAAAAGATGTCTAATTAAATTGCAATTTCTCAAACTGGGAGTTCCCAACTCTTGAAAACCAAGTGAGGTCTCTCTGTAGAGCTTTGGTACATGCTGCTGAAGGCCTAATGCAACTCAAAGTTCATCTCTGTGGGATGCTGAGAGGGAATCCCACCAGCACGATGAAGGGTGTGCACCAGTAGTGCAGTAATTCCAGCAGTGCAAATTTTTGCATGGTATATCTTATCTATAATAAAAAGAGCTTTTTTCACTTTTATTCTGGTTCCTGCCAAGCTGGTGGCACCTCAGGGAAAATATATTTAATGAGGGTTAGAAAATGTTGGAGGGAGAGAGGAGGAGGGAAGAGAGGAGGAAGCAACAGAGGAAAAATAAGAGAATAACAAGATCAGGGGAGTAGTCAGTGTTGCATGGTGAAGAGCAGGTACACCCTTGCAGGCACTGCAACCCATGGGTAACCAACATCAGAGCACAGGAAATGCAACAAACAAGGGTGCAGCAGAGAGAAAGCCCTCCAACCTGACTCCAACCCCTGCACCTCCTGTCACCTCACCAAAGGGAGCAAACGTGGCCTGCAGCCATAGCAGGGGAGGAGACATGTCTAGAGTGAAGGTGAGCCTGGAAAGGGGAGAGAAGGTGGCTTTTTTCCCCCCTAAGTGTTTTAGTTCTTTTCTTTTGTTTCCCAATAACCAATATCTGAATCAGTAATTAAATATTTATGCTAATTGGTAATAAATGAAGTTAATTTCCCCAGGTCAACTCTGCTTTAACCATGGCACTGCATGGTAAGTGATTCCCTTTATTTTAGCCCATGAGTTTTCTTGCACTTGCTCCTTCTGTTTTCTTCCCCATCCTGCTGTGGCTGGAGGTGTGGTGAGCATCAATCTACCAAATTTCTCTTTATGTGACAATTGTATTTGCTATGTGACCAAACTATCTGTTGTGTGACTTCACATTCCTTATCATCACAAGCAACCACTGATGCACATCCAGAATCCAACAGGGGACCACCTTTAGCTCCCAAGGAAGAGCAGCAGACCCTGAGGAGAGTAAAGCAGAGGAAATGCTGCCACATCAGTCATCTGGTTCACAGATTATATCCTGACATCACATGAAGGCTCAGGCCACAGGCTGGCTGGACAAACTGATTCTGCAGACCACAGTACCACAACAACAAGCGCACTGAACATGACCCTCAGGTCACACTGGGTCTCATGGCAATACATAATAACTGCCATAGCATTTGCAACATGGTGCTGTAGGACAGTCCAGTTTCTTCTCTGGGCCTAAACCAACAGTTTATATTAATATAATCACTATATTCATTCAGACTCCATAGAAACCCAACATTTTGTGACTGGCTTGCAACACAGGAGCTGACTGGGTGGGAGCTGGGTAGATTCTACTGGCTGAGCCCAATCCTGACTGCACTTAGAAAGATATCTCAGAAAAAACAGCGCTGGTGAAACAGTATGAGGTGTATAGGGAAGGGTAAGGGAGAAAGAAAAAAACAGGGGTTTAGGCATTTGTGTCAAATACGAAAGAAAATTTTGGCATAGATATTGAAAAACCCAGCTTTTTTCCAAAAGAGATTTGCGTACTTTAACATAGCCTCAAAACACTGTGGCATAAACTTTTAGGCACCACTAGAGCAATAAAGATGTATCCTGTCCATCCATACCACAAAGGCATTAATAAGTGGATTTTTGCCATGATATGCAACATCAACACACAATCCACAGACATTAATAAACAGGTATGTGACATGACAGCTTATCTTCTTTGAACTGAGACAATAATACATCATGTCAAACCCAGATATGGCATTTTTATGAAGTTAATATTTTAAATGCAGATATCCATAGTAACAGTTGAGTGCTAAATTTCTCTTCTTCAAACAAGGCTGCAGATGATATTGTCAAAGCCGTCCTCAAATATAAGTCTAATCTCATTCAAGAAAAAAGAACTAAAAGGATCTTAATAAAATGGGCATTCACTACACATTGGTTTTCCTCTGACTAGGAAAAGTCTAATTCACTATTTTTGCAATTTGTAGCATGATGTATGCTTGCTTCTGGATGGGAAGCCTTATTCCTTAAGAAAATGTTATGGTAACATTATAAATTCTTGAAAACTTGGAAGATAACCTCAACTCTGAGATATTAAAAGTAGCAGCATGAAAGCTGTTCTTTAACAAACTCAGCCACAAATAACAATGTTAAAATAATATTGAGGTATAACCAGTCTGGTTGAAGTCCATAAAAATCAGGAAAATCTGAAATTATAGCTGAAACTTTTCCCTGTCCTCTTAACTTACTCACATTTGGGCTAAGCATGTAAAGTATATTCCAAAATGTCATTTGTTGTCTACACTGTGAACCTGAGAGAAATGGAAGGCAGCCTGTGGAAAATTTAGTTTCTGATAACTCAAGTATGGAATTAACCTCTTCAGATCCAAATAGTCCCATACATGTTTGCTGAAGCACTGGCAGTGTTATGTTTTTGAAAAGAAAACTTGTCTCAATGGATGAAAAGAAAACATTTTTCAGTATTTTAATTGAAATGCTGTATTATACATATGTCTAACTAGGGTGGTGTTCTTCAAAGCTTACAATATAAGCATTTTAATGATGGGTATAAAATAACATTTCCAACTAAGGCTTTAATTTCATGTTGAAAAGTACATTATGGTTGCAACATCAAGTGCTCATCTCCTTGATAGTCTCTCTCACCATCCTCAGATCCATCTTCTTACTGAGCAAATTTACCTCCGCTATTTTCAAGTTATTCTTATCCACATAAACCTGCCCCTCCAGTTCTACCATTATGAGGATTTCAGTCACCTTTCCTGTTGCATAGGATCTTGTTTACACCTCAGAAGCCTCTCTCCCCAAAACCAATACACAGCATAGATGCAGTGAAACAAGGAGAGTTATTCAGCTCCCAGACATTCACTGACCCTGTTTTGAAAAGCTTGGTGTTCGTGTGCTGTCTTGCCAGTGGTTCATAACATCAGGGAGGAGTGAACTCTTTAGAAAGAGATCTCTTCTACACCCGTTTTTATTTTCCTCACCTTTTTGCCTTCCTAGTAATTCAACTCCCTGCTCCAAAATATGTATGTCCAGTGATTTCTGAATCAAATACTTGCAGCAAAATACAGTTTTTCCCCCTCTTCTCATTCCCTGGAATGGTTCAAGTATTTTTATTGAAACTTTCCCAAGAAATTCAGCCTGAAGGAGACACCTGGCATGGAAAATTTCAGCCCAAACAGATAAATGTTGGCAACACAATAAGCAACTGAAACAGTCTTATAATGGAAAGTGTTGCACAACCTTTCATATAGGTGGCAATATAACACGAACAGCATTAGCTGTTGTTACCAATATAAAAAGTCACAAAAAAGCAGAGGCTATGTTCAAATTCAAAAAAGCCTTTTCAAATCAAACCTTTGCAATATTTCTGTCTCGTCACTCCCAAAAGCTTTGGAATCAAGAATGAACAGAAGCAGAACACACTCTCAGAAATTTCCTTGTGCTATTAGCAGGCACTGTTTCATGATCATGCCCCAATGTGACTCACATGATGATGTCAGAGTTAGTTTATGATAAATCATATGCTACCCACAATTTTAAGAAAGTTTAAGAGCTCTGGACTCATACATCTAGACTGAGGGGAGGGGTTATAAAAATGAGTTGTAAATAAATTGAAAGGGGAAAAATACCCAGGTTGCACTTCAGAATGTATATTCTTGATAATGCTCATCAGGGTGTGAGGTACCCTTTCCTCCTCTTTCTTGCTGCTAAAGGTAGCTGATGCAGGAATTTAGCCCTTCTTGAAGCAGCTCTGCTTCTATGTCCATAGACATTTACGCTGACAGTGAAGACAGTGCATCACAGCTACTTGGTTAGATTTGAATATTAATTTGCTACATATGATTTCTCATGATCTAATCTCTAAAACACATACCAATAGAGGATATGTCACAATCACAAGTCTACTGTTCTCCAGTTACTGCATACACAGAAAAGAGATGAGAGGGGGATTCTTTTCAACTTTCAAAACAAGCAGATTACACTACACAGAGGTTCAAGCCCAGGGTTGCTTCGCAACACTGTCCAGCTGCAAACAAGCTTAAAAAAATTTACAGCACCACCTAACAGTAACAAATATACCCTATCTGTGCCTCACCACTGGCAACTAGTACTAGCCCACAACAGGGTAAGATACCATAAGAGAATTAGTTCTGACCTTTTCTCATTATCACACAGATAATTATGGAAAAACACTGATAGTAACATTTAGCTTATATTCATGTGTGCCTGAACTTGGCCAACATATACTGGGAAAGCTCGTCACCATTACCAGAACATGAGAACATGCTGAGCTTCCACCACTTGCATTTCAGCAGATTGCTCCTTAACCCAACACTTGGTCAACTTCAAGACTGATTGGAAAGAAGAGAAAAAAAAAATCCATGGTGCTTTATAACAGATTTGTGCTGTCTTCTGGTAGCAGTATATTTAGATAAAAAGTAGTCAGACTTACTTGACAGACAGGGCACACACTGGCTCAACTACATACTACATACTCAACTACATACATAAATGAAAGTCACACATTCATTCTCCTGCTACTCTTTATACACATCAGAGCAAGGTGCTTGTTGTATCTGCTTTACCCCTCAATCTTTTCTTACTTTTGCCTCAAGATGTTTATGTAATTCTTTGTCAGTGCTGTACCAAGAGAAATAAGGAGGTGGAGATGGTAATTTTAGCTCCCAGTCTTCCTCATTATATTGTTTAGGTTAAAAAAAAAAAAAAGAAAGGCTAGGATAGAAAGCACTTCTAGTTGTACAGCCTTTTAAAACTTCAGGAAAACTCTACTTTGAAGAGGGATTAGGAGTATCCGCTTCTCAAGGCATGACCCTATTTCATAGGACAGGACTCTGTGGACCCGTCAGTCTTGGACTGTCCTCCACACCTTTTGCTGCCTTTACAAGAAAAGATAAAGGAAAGCAGTTTGATTTAGACAATGCTAAAAGGAAAAGACAATTGTTAAACTGAACTGCTGTCGGGTTAAGGAGAAATCTGGTGAAATCTAAATGGTGGGAGTTCAGCAGTAGGCTCTCTTGTCTCCTGGAAAGGATGAAAGGCTTTTCTCAGTTGAACTTGAACAAAACTGGGCCAAAACAAAACGAATCAATATCCCCAGTAATGCCTTGCCACACTATTTATGTGATAATGAGGAAAGAAATATATGAACAAGTTTCATACCATACATCAACTCAAATAATTTGATGAACACCCCTGAGCACTTTCACATACCATTCTTTGTAGTGTGGGGGAAACAGAAGTATTCTGCAGCTCTGTACAGTATTCTGCTAGCTTCACAGAAGCTAGCAAGAATTTTTTTTTCTTTTGAGATCTTTTATTACAGTTTTGGCAAAACCCTAAAAAGAAACATCAGTGTGAAAAAGCCCCATTAAAACCACGCATAATCACACACATGCCTCCACACTATTTAGATTACAGAGTATTTGCATAGTGCTAACGCATATTATTCATACAAAACTCCCTTTTGATTGTCTTGCTTTTTTCCTGATTTCACAAAAACATAAAAAGTCAAGAAGAAACAGCACAAAACAATAATCCCCTCTCAATTATCCTCTCAAACCTGCATAGTGTTTCATGAGACGCACTAACCAGATCAAACAGATCATTAAAGGGTATTTCCAAGTTTCTGAAAAGAACCCTTCCAGCTCAGTATTTACAACAGAAACACCCACATCTAAGTAGGACTTCAATGTGCACACTCACAGGAATTCAGTGTTCACTCTCAGTGCCAGTTATATCCTCTATTGAAAGCTTTCTGTATATCCTAAATCAGGAATATTTATGACAAACTGATGAGTATCTTAGAGAGACAGGACAGAATCAGATTTCTTTTTATTATTAGCCTTAGGGATAATTCATTGCTGGTACAATTCTTTCATTTCCATTATTTAAACAGTTCTCTCGAGATGTAGAAATATTACTGCCACAAAATCAGTTATAGTGTAATACACATCTTCCTGAATATGTGCATCTTTAACAAATGTAGTAGAGATTATTAGGATGCACGTGTACCTTAAAAGAAAGTTAAATTACACTTCTGCCTCATTGCTGAAAGAGTCTAACACAACATGCAGTCACACTCATTGCTGTCAGTAGACTCAAGGCTGCAACCTTAGGAAATCTGCTCAGTGTGACCAAGAGTTCAGTGGGTTTACTTCAGTTGCCTGCTCTTCGCACATTCTTAAAAGATACAATAAGACACAATAAAATATTCACCAAGAAGATATTCTGTGCTTCTAGCATGGAAAATTGATTCAGAATATTGAGTAATTTCATATCTAAATATGTAAGTGGAGCTAATGGACGGTTATATGCCAAGTAATCTATTACCACTCAAACAATAGAAATAAAACAGCAATTACCTACCCATCCCAAACCATATACTTGCCTACAGTAAAACTTTTTTAGTGTTTAGTTTCTGTTAATCAATACAAGGCACTGCTAAAAGTAATGGAAAGAAATTTAGTATCTCTCTTGATTTCAGGAATATACAAAAAAGATCAGTGTGAATTACATTTCATACTTATGTTAATATAAATACCAAACACTGGACATGAGACCTAGCTTTCCATTTTAAAATTATTTAATCTATTATATGTAATGTATTAAATGCTTTTTATACTTAATATATTAATGTTAATATTTTCTGTTTAGAAAGGAGTTCTTTTTCTTCTGTGTTTTTTTTTTTTCTCCTTTACTTGGCATTTTTTTCCCTTCCCCTTTATTCTGCTTATACTTATTTTCCTGTACCTACTTTTCAAGTAATACTTAATTTAAAATTAAAAAATGCCAAACAAATCAGTGTTGTATGATCACTCCACCATAAAAAATAGCTGTTTACTTAAAAATTAATATTCTATTCTGAATCATCCAAAGAAGGAATTTTTTTTAGGTTTTTGTTTGGTTTTTTAAGCAACACGGTACTTTTGCCTTTTCTTTCTTGAATTTGTGTAGGTAATGCAGCAAATGCAAAAGGGCTGCATTTTAGTTTATATTCTTTTTAAATTGTCAGAAAAAATGCACACTGGATAGATAACATTAGCACAGCAATGTAATCAGGACAGATGCAGTCTTATTTTAGATATTTCATTCATAATGAAAATTCATTACTTATCCCCTTGACTGCTGACAGGGACTTAAGAAGAAGCCCACATCGTCATTCTGACATTAAAACAAACAAATGACATTTCTGTGTTAAAAAGGAACAAAATTAGAGTTCACCAAAAACAACTTAGGAGAGCAACAGTAATGTCCAAAACATTAGAAACATATTGCTAGTTCTTTTCCTTTCCCCTCCCACTCCTTCCCCAGTTTTTTCCACCCTATTTTGAAGTAAATCAGCGAGTTGCAGAAAGGAGCTATAACTTAGCTGCAGCTTCAAGATTCCATAATTTCCATACAGTGAGAGGCAACAGTTAAGCAAAAGAGATTCCTGAAGGAGGTAATTAGCAGGAAGGCAACTGCTGTTTGTCATGATACTGTCACCTCTGCTACAGATGCAGAAGAGTTTAAAAAATCATGATAACCCTTGCAGGCACACCTGATGAAAATGCTTACTATGCTGTGTTCTGCCTTGACATCAACTTATTCCTTATCAAACTCATTCCAGAGTTTCTCCAGGAGCACTTGGATGGTGTAAAATACTTGTAGACTTTCTTGCATTTGGGACAGATTTTTAAGATGCTGCAACAAACCCTTGCCTTTAGTGTAACATATCAGTTCTCACTTCAAAAATCCTCCTCCCTGTATTCACGAACAGGCTTATTAGGACATACATCAGCCTTGGCTTTGCTTATGGCCATTAACGAACGAACCAGTCATCGCCTGCTGTTAACAACAAATACTTCATGGATTATTGCTTAATTAATTGTTGAATATAATGCCATGAGTCCTTACATTTCAGTTCATATCCTTGTTAATATACAGGAAAAATGTAATGTCCCACACAGCAGTAAAACATTACAGAGACCAAAATGAGAATCTTAGCAGACATAGATAACATGAAATGAAAAGGAGTATTTCAATATTTAAATATTTTTTAAACCACATAATTTAAGAATGCACACTGACAGTTTTTAAATCTGCATCACATATACAAAGCCCTAAAATTATTTTTCTTACTATGAACTAAGGCTATCTCAGATGAAAGAGTACTGATGGCATCTTTTCAGTGATACTCGAAATTAATCTATCAAAGTTTAAATATTTTAAATATTGTAATTTCACATTTTATGACTTACTAGACTACTCTAGGCTTTCACAATAGTGAAGTGCAAAATTCTTGAAGGCAGAGTAAAAATTTAACTTTTATTTTAGCAAGAGGAAAGTTCATGGTAGTTAAATTGTGTTTGCCTTCTTATTTGTAGAATAATAATAAATAATAATAAATCTCTTTGAAGACGATAGAATTAATCTGCTCATGGACTAAAAATAAAGGGTCTGTATCTCCTAAATTTGACTCTAATCTCAAAATAGATCTTATGTGAGACTAAGTACTGTACCAGCCCCACTCTGGCGCTCTGTACAGGCTCCAATACTGTCAAATTGCCTAGTTCCAGTAGGATGTTTTACGTTCATATGTGCTTAACCTAAAATACTGTATTTTTTTCCATTACTGGTCCACCCTCTTTCCTTGTTGAAGAGCTTATCGTAACTATTTATGTAAAAACAATTTCTTTCAGTCAGCCCTACACAGAAATAGCTCTGTGCACGCATGACACACACTTTTACTGTTGGACTTGGTTTCATTTTATTGATGTCTCAAGGACTTCTAACTTTAAGAACACAGGGCTAAAATGTCAGAGATATTTTATTCTGGTAATGTTCCATTTATGTCTGGTATTCTTGTGTCATTTTGTGTCGAGTTCTTCTGAGAATTCAAGTCAACACCCAAAGACGTATTCATTATGCAAGCATTTAAAAATAGATATTATCAAAAAGCATTGCTTATTAACTCTGAGGATATATAATATCAATCTGCATAAATAAGCCAATCTTCAGTATTTTACACTGTATTAGTCAAACACATTAACCAATACATTTTTCAGTCTTTCAGAAATGTATCACATACTGTCTGCACTGGCTCCTCCATCAGCATCAATACAGTAAGAAATCCAGAATATCCATTCAACAAAAATATGGCAAAAAGAAACTGTGGTAATAAGCTTCATAATAAATTAATTCTTAAAACCTTTCAAATACAAAGAGACCAAAGTCATTTGCAATGCATTCACTATTCAATTTTATCTTTAAAGAAACATTAAATCTGTTTTGGAAAACACTAATGCAGAACATTATCCTCCAGATGAGAAAGAGCATTCAGCTCAAAAGATGCTCTCCAAAGCTTAAAATGTAAGTGAATATTTAGATGAAGAAGCATTTTTTAAAACCGATTTATAAATCTGCATTCAGAGGACTGGGTGGGGTGTAAAGCTTATAATGGAAAATTGCAGCAATCTTAACATTAGGAATGTGAAATGTCTGGTCTTAATAAACCAAGTTTTCAGGCATCGTGAGTTGTTTGAGAGGACGATAGCAACTTACAAACAACTCAGCCCCACTAAAATGGCAAATTGAATGTTCCCAGTCCTTCAGACTCTGCTGCAATGAGTCACACGTCCATAAAACATCTGAATCGAAAGATTCCTCCTAAAAGGCAAGAAAGTTCAGGTAAAGGTATACAAGGAAAAGTAGAGAAGGAAGCAGATAACCATCACATGTGTGTTTGCTCTTTCATACAAATGGAATAATGAACTCTAGTTTCTGTAATTATGCACTATTTTAAAAAATGTACCTTTCTACGCTTTAAGCTGATTTGACTGACAAAGTTAACCGTTCATTATGTAATCACTGTATTAGCAGTTTGAGGAGAGGGAAGTACCTAAGAATCAAGAATAACTCCTGGGGTCCCATTATTCAGCTGTGAAGTATAAAAACAGAACATTGATTTGCATTTTGAAATTTCGTTCCCGTTAGTCTCAGAGTGTGCTATTGCACAGACCCAGGCACGTATGGGGGAGTGCAGTAAATCCCCCGGGTTTGCTCAGTCTAACAGGAAACCATTCCCTTGCATCCCTTGCCGGCAGCCACCCTCCCACCTCCAGCTCGGAGTGATCTGATGAAACCAGCGAAACCCTGCTAGGATGCGGAAGAAAAGGACTGACATCTGAATAACTAACAATGCGCTGCCTCTCAGGCAGACAGCAGGGAAGTTCCTTCAGCCCTGTTTGATCTGCTTCGCTGGCGTTATTGCAGAAAGCCGGTTTTTCATTAGGTAAGGGAAAAACCCCCCAAAGTCATGATACAGCTTGCTAAGTGAGGTTACAAACGCACCCTAACACAATGATTGAAGAGGAAATAGATGGTGTAATACAGAAAGGCCTAAGAATTCCAAGTGGAAAAAAGTATAAATGACTATTTTAATTAATTTCCTAATGTAAAACACAGCTGTAGTAATGTTGGCAAATATCACCTGCCTGTTTTAAGTTTGTTAAATGAAATCATGCTCTTTAATTGGCTCTTAATGTACAAAAAGTATGTTTTATTTACTTTTTATTACAATATCAGTATTTTAACTTTCAGTTTGCTTGTGCAAAAGCTTTATAAATTACTTGAATCACTTAAATCTGAATACTATAATCTGCAGTTACAATGTACCAGTTTGAGTTTCAACAATTAAATGCCTTTTTTGTGGACTCCCGCTGCTATGTGAACTAGCTGTAGGCTATTAAAATAATGAGTCCGGACTGAGTCATCTGATCTCAGCCTTGGTGCAAAGCCTGAGGAAAGGGACTTAGCCCACAATTCCTAGTCTGTTTACCAGACTAAGACCAGACTGTTGGAAGCGTTACCCCAGCGCTCCCTTCCCCCCCCCCCCCCCCCGCGCACTTGGCCGGGGAAAACGCGGTGTCACAGAGCCCTCTGCAGGTGGCTGCTGCCGCCTCGCCGCCCGCACCACCTCACATCCATCGGCCCGCCCCACTGCCCAACATCACCGCCCATCCGCACCACCTCACATCCATCGGCCCGTCCCACCGCCCTGCATCACCGCACGTCCATTCTCCACCCCACTGCCCCGCATCAGCTCACAGCCATCTGTCCCACCGCACTGCCCCCAAACAAGCTGCCTACTTGCTTGCCCCTCCATTAAGCACGGCCTCTTCCAGAAGGGTCCGAAAACGTCTGTAGACCAAGGCAAGGCGGGAAAGTACACATCATGGGGCGGTGGAAAGTCCATACCAACATCATCTGAGAATTCCGGATGTCCTGAAGATCTCGCTTTTTCTAAGTGTGGGTTTATGATGCCATATGATGCGAGGGAAGGGGTCTCAGGTGTCCTCAGTTTGCATTCCACAAAAATATCACAGATTTGGTCACCCCAAGGATGCTTTAGATAATTTGGCCTCATGCAACTCCATAAATGTGAAACTCTCTGTCAGTGACAATAATGAGGAACAAAATCTAAAGTCTTTCCCTGCTTCACAGAATCAGAATCACAGAATGGGTGGGGTTGGAAGGGACCAGCAGGTCATCTGGTCCAACCTCCCTGCTCTAGCAGGGTCATCCTAGAGCACATGACATAGGATTGCATCCAGATGGTTACTGAATATCTCCCATGAGGGAGACTCCACAGCTTCTCTGGGCAAACTATTCCAGTGCATGGTCACTGGCACAGTAAAGAACTTCTTCCTCATGTTCAGGTGGAACTTCCTGTGCATTACTTTCTGCCTGTTGCCTCTTGTCCTACAACCTTCACCTTCAGGAACACCACCAGCAGCACCTGGCGCAAAGGGAACAGCACAACTGTCTGACCTCTCACACCCTCCAGAGAAATTCAAAAGCACCATCATTCACTTTGTATTTTCATCAACATGAAATATGTCTTCCTACAATGTCAGCGTATAAAATACAGAAACACACACAGCATGTGCACATGGTGCTGCCTAAAGCAATACCTATCTTAGCCCAAACTCCAGCTGGTATCCAGGGACTGCTATAATCTGTATTACTTTTAAGGTGGTTTGTGTGCCAAGACATATAGTTTATATTCTTCTTTGATCTTTCTGCAAGTTTTGATGGTATATGAATAAATAAAAGTAAAATAATTAAATGGAGACCTTTCTCTAATGAATCTCTGCAGCTTTTTTGGTAATTTACTGAATTTATCATCATTTCCACTTACCACTCTCTGGAAAAGATCAGACCTCTACCTTTTACACTTTTGTTCTTTACACTCCCATCACATTTATGTATATTATCCACCCATACTTGCATTTCTGCCTTGTTCTCCAACAACTTTGCTATGCTCAAGTGACATACATATTCTCCGCATTACCAATGTCATTCCACCACTCCTTTTAATTTTGGGTCCTTCTGATCTCAGCTTTCTCTGTTTCACACCCCTGCTCCAGTTTAGATCTTCTGCCTTGATTAGTAATCCATGTCCTGAATTTAAGTTGCACTGTATTGCTGCCTGTAATTAGTTCATAAATACATATATACGCATATATACATGGATACACATATACACTCTATTGTTAATTCTATTATTAATTCATATGCATACATATGAATTAAATATATGTCTGCATATTAAACATATATACATATGCTTTTTCATTTTAACAGCCAAGTGAAATCACTCCTTTTGAGGGCCAAAAAATTAAATAATGAAGTTTAAAAAATTTGTGGCCAAGATAATAGGACCTTTGGAGAGCTCTTACTCATCCACCACATATCTAACAGGATTCAGCACACACACAATAGAATTATCAGTTTGTGTGATTCTGGATAGTTCTCTAAGATAAGCCCTGATGAAAGAATCTGTTTTGAGAAGTGGGCTATGGCACTTAAATAAAGACAGAAAATGTTCTAAACTCTATCCTGTAGTTTTAGATTTTTTAGATGTTGATTAAACTCTAGTGAAGTTTGCAAATACACCTTGAGAAATCTTAAAAGCTCAAAATCCAGAAAGAAAAGAGAAACTTAAATATTAATCAAGTTTTGATATAACCATAATAAAGTGTGATAATCTCTGACATGATTTTTGAATTTCTGAGGTTGTCATTAGTGAGTTACGATATCATGCATACAAGACATTCACCTGTATCCCTTTCAGCTTCTGAAAAGGCTGCCAAACAGAGGGAATGTGGCAGAGAAATTTTGGAAACAGCCTCAAAACACCACTACCATTATTTCCATTCTTCAGTCAGTGCCTAAGCCGCCGTGCCACAGTATCTTGCAACGCATATTCAAATTCCAGTTTTATTTCAACCACCTGCAAAAAGCTAGTCTAAGAAAATGCTTTAAATGTAAATTCCTGCATCATCCTAAATCACACCAACAACCTCGGTGCAAAATTAGCCATGTTTAATAGCTGACCCCACTGACTACAGGCCTTGAAACCTCTGGCCCTCTCAGGTCGCACAGTGGTTCCCATAAGCGTATGCTTAGTGGTTCCTTGATGGTCTACAAAATTATATTAAAACAGCAGTTCATTAGAACCCTGAGGGTAAAATTTGGTGCATTATGGCCTAAGAATATAGTCAACAGAGTGTTGACTCTGGTCTGCAAAACTGCCACACTAGAGAACCACTATCTGGAAAGGCACAGGGCCAAGGTTTGTTCCCACTTTTGCCGTGAGCATCAGACATGAACCTATGTAAGGGCATTTCTCAGCTGTTTGTCTCACCCAAAATCCTGACCTGGACCAAGTGGCCCCTTGGTAAGAGGCAGTCCTCTCATGTCAGCAATGCCACGTAGAAAGAGAGCTAAAAGGCAGACAGTGAAATAACTTCTTGTTGCTTGCTTGTTACAAAAATTTCACAAACCTTGCTTTACATATTAACATACTCTCTTTGGAGATGAGAACTTAAAAAAATATCTTTGGCATATTGACTTTCAGATTTAATTTCATTCACAGGGGCTAAAAATCTATTAAACCTTCCCACTCTCCTTCCCTCTCTGTCCACCTTCCAAATCTGCTTTGACATATTCCTACCACATAAACTACCTACCAAATACTGAGAGACTGAAGAGGTATATATTTTCCCCAAAACCTATGTAAAGCACCAGAGGAATCATTTTACAACCTACAGGCCTGGAAAACAACCTATGGACTGCTGTCAGTATAAGGCAATAATAGCAATCCCTAATGCTTTTTATCCATCAATCAACATCTGTGGTAAAAAGCTCAACACTTTCAGTATAGCACACTGACACAAAACACTTTGCTTCTTGCAAAACTTTAAGCAAGAGCTTTAAATCTTCAAATAATTTAATTCTCAAAAATGTTTTAGCTGTTTCTAAGGCCAGCTCCCCAAAATGGATTTTTTTTCATTTCTGTTTATCAATTCAAAAAATTTTAAAGGCTGTGCTATTAATATGGTCAAGGTAGAGCTCAGATCATGGATTTTCAAAAACTATTTTATATAGAAATTATGAAATACAATGATAATAAATATTTCATAATTTTTCTTGGAGATTATTTCCTAGAAACTCTGAAAGACAGTTCTAATCAGTCTTTCACAGTGGAGGGGGACAAAGCAACATTTCAAAGGAAGAAGGATTTTTTTTTTAATACCTGCAAATGCAAAAGCTGTGTGATGAACTGTCTTCTTCTTTTTATCCAAACCAATTTTATAAAACCCTTCTTCATTCATGGAAGCCAATTTTCACTTGAACTGCCACTTCTTTATAATAAACTCTCAGCAAGATTAAACAATATAGCAACAGTGCTTTGCACACAAATTTTACTCAAAAACTTTTAAAGCTACTGGGATTTTCTGGATCACTCAGATAGGCTTGCCCCTAGACACAGACTACTTTCTTTGAAGGGAAGAATTCTGAAATTGCCTTTATAGTATTTTCCTATGGGAGTTGCACATAAACACTCACATACAATCAATTAAAATACTTAAACTCCTTTCCACTCCCACAGTAACTCATGTCTATTGTGCTGCATAATTGAGAGGAAAGGGTAACAAAATCCTATATGCAGGATCCATACTTTTTTTAAAAGGGAAAGCTCATAAAGGCCTGAATTCTAAAAGGCAAAATATAAATTTAATAAAAAATATTAATTTTAATGACAACTATGAAAATAAGAGTACTAAATGTTATTAATTTAAATGCAAATAAAGTCTTACAGTGATTTCCGTATTTGTCCAAAAGCCCTGTTTGTCCCTTAAAAACAAACAGATTGAGTCACTTTTCAATAGCTGTGGAGTAATTACTGCAAAGCTGTCAAACACTTGACTCTATTTTGATAACCCTAAATAAGACTTTCAAATTAAATGTTTCAAAATTAGTCTGGATATTGCTAAACATAATCCTGAGCTGGAGCATTTTTTACCCTAGTGGCATCAAAAGTCTAAAAACGTGTAATATTTTCATTTGCTTTTGCTGCAAGTTATTGTAAAGCACTGATAAATAAATAAATTAAAAAATTGAGAAATGGATATTTGCAGGAAAAACTGTGACATTTAGCACCAAAAGTTCTCTCTCCCCAAGTTAACTCCTTTACCCTTAGGTAATAAAATTCACAGAGATACATCCTGGTCTGTTTGCAGGGGTGACATAGCAGCAAGCTGCTGGAGCTGCTCAGCACCATTTTTATCCTCATCTCCCACTGACACTAAGAGTAATTGAAAACACTTGCACAAGGTGCTCAGCAACTTGCAAAATCAAAAACAAACACCATCAAGCTTCAGCACTGCTCAAATCCTGCAACACAGCAGTATGAAACCATCAGGGGCACCACAGCACTTGAGTGAGAGCCAAGGTAAGTGGAATAAGATGGTAGTGCTGCCACAGAAGGACTTGATCCTGAGCGTATTCACAATTCTTAGCAGCAGCAACTCAAAACAGCATAGGGCAACCTGATGGGACAAGAAGCTGCAAAGATGAACCAAAATGTGCAGACTGGGAAGGTTAGAGAAATTAGGAGGAGTTAAAGTCCTAAGAACAATAGTCCCATGATAACAGAAAAGGAGGGTTGGTTAAAACTCAACTACTACAATGGAAATTCAGTGTTAAGAAATAAATAATGACATTCTCATTCCAAACATCTAGCCCCTTACAACTGTTCCTAAATCATGAGGGTTAGTAAGGCATTGCCCAAATCTCTAGCTAAAAACTACAGCATGACCATGTTTACCTATGAACTCAGTGAGAAAACTCTCTAGACTGTGATCATTTGACTCTCCCAGGAACTTCCCAGTCGGAGGGGAGCATCACCCTGGCTCAGTCTGATCTGACACTGCACAACTGAAGAAACACTTTGGTACACAACATGCCTCAGTGCACTGGATTGCCAAGAGATTGGGAATCGCATAAAAGCTAGCACAGTTTATGGAGTTAAAGTCCCAGCAAAATCTACAGACTGCTCCCTCATCCTTCACAGGGGTACTGCTGCTAACTCTTATGCACCAGGGCATAATTTCTACGACACCAGTTCTTTCCTCATTTAGAATATGGGAGAGGACAGGTGGTCAGGATTAAGAGAAAATAAAATTTGAAAATTTTCAGCATAGCAGAGGAAAGCCACACCACAGTGTCACAATTTAATGGCAGAAACATGAACACAAAAAGCATAAAATTTAAAGCAAACTTTGAGAGAAAATAATCAAAACCTTTGAACACTAACCCTCCTGCCCCCCAAACCACAAAACTGATGTAGGAGTGGAGGAGGGAAGCCACTCACAGTAATAATGGCAGTGATGAGCAGACAAGAGCTAATGGAAGAAACAGAACAGTTCAATCAGCCATGACATCAGGCTATCAAAAACAATCTGGCCATTATCACATTAAAAATCCATTCAAGTAAACAAAACAAAAATAGAGATCACAACAGAAAGCTCAAGACTCACTTTACCAATGGATTAATGACTATCATTAGCTGGGAATACTCTAAAAAAACAATCTAAGCAAGCTAAAACATTATTATCCATAATAATTGGTTCACTACTGAGAATGTTGTGTCTCTGCCAAAATCTAGTGCTAAACCAGATAGACATGTTCTGTTGATTTTCTTTCCAAGAGCTGATGCAGTGGTTGACTTGTCTTCTTAAGCCTTTGGCTATCACAGCAAATTAGAAATTGGAAAATAACTCTTCATAATTTTTACCCATTAAAAAAGGAGTCTTCCCCAGAGCTCACAGACACCACAATAGCCACAAAAGCTCTTAACTTTTCAAGGAATAAATTAATGATCGTTCGATGTGGATTATAAACATACATAAAGGCCCTTACTTTTAAATAAACAGAGGGATAACATTATCTAATGGATGGCAATTGGAAACATTCTGACTTCAAATTTAAAAAAAAATGATACCTAGTTAACAGTAAGGAAGATTTACCAAGTGAAATGAAGTTTTTCATTTGGCTTCAAACCAATATTGGATGTTTTTCTAGAATACATTCTCTACTTCAAAGTCACAGAGGTCAGGCTGTAACTCACTTCTGCTTACAACTCCTTTGCAGATGTGGTAAGGGCACTTCCTCATCTATGTTACACCTGAAATAAGGCAAGGTGGAACCATAAGGATCCATCCTGTCCTATCAAAAACTTCATAAACCTTGATACAGATGATTGATCAGGGGCTTGTTCACAGAGCTGCTACTCCATGAAATGAGCAGGAAACCGTGGCTGCGTGTTTGGGAAGAACTGCTTTCCATTAGCTACAGAGATCAAGTTAATCTTTCCAAGTCCCCACCAACTCATTTCCATGCAATACACATTAACCTCCTAATCTACCCCTCCAGCCCACTGTACTTCACTCATCTAATCTGGCTGGTTTACTCCACTGCACTGATATTGTCTTTGATGCAGACAGAAGGGATTAATTTGGCTAGTCTGAACTATCTCCTTGAGAAGCACCTCTCTCCCCATTGATTAAAGGGGGAGGCAGTTCAGCCTTCCCCTATTTTTTGTGAACAGCTTCTCAATATCAACTACCAGATAGTGATCAACAAGATACCACCAACAAAATTAGGAATCTTTCACATCATGGTTCATTTTACTCTCTGTGTTAGCGGTGCCTCCTCTACCCCCTGTTTTTATTACAAAATTGTGAGTCAATCTGCCAGGGAAATTACACAGCAAAGGCAAAGTAGGAAAAGGAAGCCTGAATTTCCCAAATAATTTTTCATGTAAAGTATTCAGAAGACAAGCAGCGAGTGTCACAAGTCTACAGAATTAGCCTCTAAATTATGTGTTGCTGGAACACAGCTTATCCCATGAGGCCACAAGTAAAAATTACCTCCCTGCTATCAGGTACTTACACAACTGTATAAGACAAGGCCACATGTTTGCACTTCAGGCAAAATTCAGAGAGTTTCTTTTAGGACGGAAGATATACAGTAAGAATTTTGGTTCCAATATGCTAAACTGCGGACCATAAAGATGTATAATATAATAATACAGTTGTCTTCACATGGGGGTTCTCTGTTGTCATCATAAGACTGCTGTCACTGTAAGAACTTAGTTTAACAATTAGGCAAAAGAGAAGTTTTTATGTATAAAACCTTGTCTTTTAAGAAACAAGAATAGCTGCTTCTGTGGTGGTTTTGTTCCACTTTTTTTTTTTTAATAGAAAACCTGGGGATAATAAAGACAATCAGCTCAAAGAACCATAAAGTTTTAGCTCCCTACATGTCCTATTCATTTCTACTTTGGGATACAGTGCTTTCAAATATTCTGCCTATTTCACTGCTGTTGTTCTCGGTTTTGCAATTTTTAGTCAAGGAAACAAACATCACTAAGAAACTAGTAACTACATGTGGGAATAAACAGTTGAATCAGAACATGCTTTTCCCATTCCTCTATCATCATTGTCCAGGAACTGACGAAAGCACCCACAATTGGTTTCTCTGTTGAGATAATCCTGACTTCTGGGTCCATAAGATACTATCTCACTGTCTTCTATTAAAAATTAAAAAAAAAATACATTAAATAAAAACCAGGACACGCAGGACTCTGATGAGAGAAGGGTGTGTGGGAGGATTAAACTGAAATTTGGTATAAAGGTTAAGCTGAATCTGGGACATTCTGAGTTTCTTCTCATATACACCAGTGAAACAGGGGCACACCTCTTACAGTGTGAGAGATGTAGGTGCAGAGAAACAAGCAACTAATCTCATCTTTGCTGGAGGAAACCTCTGTTGATATTTCAAACAAAACTAGTTTCTATTTTATTTACTTATAGGTGACACTGCAATACAAGAATGCATCTAAATCTCTCTTCCTTACTCATTGAACTCAAGTAGGGAACGCTCCCCAACTGTGCTGTAGAAACACAGCAGGGGGAAAGCAACGACACATTAAAATAAGCAACCCAATCAACCTCTGATAATGATGTGCCCACTGTTTTGTTAGGTTTTTTTTTCAGCAATAACCCACTCATCTGAGTTTTTGGGTGTAGCTGCTAGTCCGACATACACATCTGTGTCCTTTTGTATTGCCTTCACCTGATGCATTTTCCTCATTTGTTTATACAGTTCTAGGTTTCCCCTGGCTCCTCAGCAGAGCATTTCTTACCCAGAAACCCACTGCTATTCACTTCTAAAAGCCAGGAAGACAAAGTCTACATAAAACAACTCACTAACTTCAATGGCAACAAACTTACTGCCCAAATAACAAGCTCTTTTGGGAAATTCCCTGTCCTTCATGTCATGACTTGCATTGTACAAACAGTTTCTGCAGTGCTTAACATCGTGCATTTTACTGCAAGGTCATAACAGAATCCAAAAAGAATAACTTGATTTCTCTTTCCAATGCTAATGGGATTATTCATATGTCTAACAGTTAAATAGCTTTTCTTCAGGTCTTTCTGAAGTTTAAGGCTCTCTGTTTTCAGTTAAGGAACAGTCTTCTGCCAATATTTTTTTGGTACATTTGCAACTGCTGGACAATGATGTGAAAATATAATTGCTAATGTGTCTAAAGTCTAGAATAAACACATGATTAATAATATTTTATTTAGGTTTAGTCATATTTTTCTTAACCTTTACAGAAATCTTGAATCATGGCATATTAATGAATTTTATTAGATTTCACAAGTTACAGAAGATGTCTTTTATCAAAGTAAGTCCAAATTTATTGCTGACAATCCTTTTCAATTTACACACTAATGAAAAATAAAACATAATTCTAACAGAGGCTGCTCTTAGTACATTTTAGCCTAATCCACTACAACAGATTTTATTTGGCTCTTAAGTATTAAGCTTTCCATCTAGACCTCTTGTTCTACTTTTACACTTTCAGGACTTGATTATTCTCATATGTTACAAATTGCATCTGGAGCTAGGCAACAGCATATCCATTTTCAGATCCCAAGTTCCTTCTCCACTTGTTCACATGGTCCTCCACTTACCAAAAGCATGGCAGGGCCTCAGGCCTAGGTAATTTGGTTCTCTAAACCAAAACTGATTTTAAAAAAACCCAAACCCATTTCTCTTCAAAGATTTCCAGACTACTTCTAAGGAAAATAAGAAGAAACAGTTTTACATAAGAAATGTATAACTTGTCTTGTAAAATCTCTCACTTAGTACACATAAGAAAGCACATAGGAAAGGTAAGATCACAGTGTCAGACTGTCTTTGTTCTCCCTATTTTCATCTCTCAAGAGTGTCCTATAATCACATAACAGCCCCTCAGCTCTCAGGTAGTTCTAAACAGCCTCTGTGCAATTTCAAAGGTAAATCTGAAAACCCCCCCCACATTAAATCAAGCTACTTTTATACACTATAATAGTTTTCATGTTTTTTTGTTCTTTACCATCTTTATTATCATCCAAGGCCCTGTGACAACTGTCATACTGTTTCGCAAATGAGACACAGTGAATGCTTGCAAAAAGTCACTAAAGAATTGGAAATGGGGTATAGGGTTCTGCATCCATTCTTACATTTTTTTCACTTTTCCTTTCCAAAAGAATATTGCAAAATTACATGCCTCTGTAAGCTATTCTTGCACTGTAACTCTATCTTTCCATAAAGTTAAATTGTAGAAATTTAAGATTTTACTAATGCCTCGCATCTGACAGACCTGCTATTTTTTCATAATGAAGCAGACAAAATAAATGACATTTTCAATGTCAGGTCACAAACTCAGTCCCTGCAGATGCAGTGCCATTGTAACTTGGGGCCGTTCTCCTGGAAAGCAACAGGCTACAAGAAATCTCCCTCATGTAAGGATAGCATCCAGTGTCTAGTGGTTGTCCCACCAGTAAATTTTGTGTTATCAGGAGTGGAAGACGGATGTCTGTACCATGACCAGGCATCTCGTATGGGTGTGGAAATACAGAATGAGTAACAGTAACCACAGTATGTGTATCTGCTTGTATAGTTTTAACACAATTCAGCTGTTATATTTAGGTTAGTGACACTAAAAACCACAGAGCACTTTTCCATTATGTGTTTGGGATTCTAAATATGATGAAGCTGAGTCTGCTTGCCCACATTTCAAAACTAATGCTGAATTAAATATGTTTATTGTTTCCAAAACGTCAGGCCCATTGTCAAGTATGCCCTGGATCCAGGTAAGAGATAGTGCCTGCAGATATTACTTACTTTTCCTGGACATTATCTATTTCAAACTAACTCCATCTCAGTAAAAACTAATAAAAGCCTGTGTTCAACACCTCCTGGTAAGCCTATATGGATGTTCCAAGTGTCTCTTATCCAGTTCCCACACACCCCTTGGCACTGTGGTTTACACAAGGCGCTCAGCTTCCTGGGCAGGGAACGTCTTTTAATATAGGCTTGTACTCCAAAGTGCAAATCTTAAAGGAGTGCACTAAAGAGACCCAGTAAAAGAAAAGAGTAAAGGAAGGGAGAGGGAGGGAAGAAACAGGGGGGAAAAAGACCCAGCATTATGTTATCAATATTAAGTGTCAGAAGTCAATGACACTACACTTACTAATTATTGAAAAATAAATAATTTCAGTGACACAACATGTTATTTTAAGGGTTCTGAGAAGTCCTTAAAAATGTTATTGCTGATTATCCCTCTTTACCAGACCTCCCTGGACCCAGCCTCTGACTCTGCCGCTGTCCCTATGGGGGTGATGGTTTTGCAATCCCCCTGCCTGGCATAACTCCTCGCTGCTGTCAGGCAAGGCGGATGGTTCCACCTTTCTTTCCACACCAACCTGCTTGTTCTCACCACTGTCTTCCCTGCAGAAGTGTTTGTGCACTTGTGGGCAAGCTGGAACATGGACCTGGTCCAAGTGAAAGCTAACCCAACCAAAACCACGTCAGATCCACAAAGACAGCACACAAAGGGAATAGGAAGCCTGAACAGGGAGAGGCAATCATCTCTTTCTCCAGCAGCACCGACCTATGCCAAACGAAAGTGATGACAACTTTAGAATGACTTGCCTCATCACAGACACTTTCCACATATTCCTCAAATAAATTTTTTTGCATGACAAATCTTTCCATTGCCTGTTCCCATACACTGATCCAGACATTGGGCTGGATGTACACCATGGGAGCAATTTCTGAGATACATTTGAGAAAAGGAAAGGACTTGAACTGCGCAAAAACCTAAAAGCTATTTGTCACCATGCCATTTCCCAATTGTGAGTCCACTACCAATCCAGGCTAAATGAAAAAGTTCTGTAAAGAACAGAACTAATGAAGCTGAATTTCCCAAGGACATGCAAACCACTTTCTTGAACTCCCTACTGCAATAAACACCAGCTTCTTCTGTGTCTTCTGCAATTCCTTCCTCTCGTCTTCATTGTCCTCTGTGACCCACTTCCCTTGACATTTGGGCCCAGGTCCTCTTTCACAGTGTTTATAGTTGTTTCAGCCACAATTGTAACCTCAAACGTCTAAATATTCACTGTAACCCATGGACTTTCAATAGCTACAGTGTTCTCTGAAAATGAGGACCATGCAAAGGCATATAGACTGGGTCCTTCAAATTGCTAGTCATTTAGAAGTCCTGTGTAAACTCCTAACTCCAGCTGTTGAACCCCAAACTCCCACCCATCTCAGCCAGTAGCCCTGGGAAACCTTTCTGAGGATAGGCTGGGGTTTGCACTCAAGCCAGACCTTGGCTCTCATCCTGGCTGCATGTTGCAAACGGCACATATACAGCAGCAGGCAACTTCCAACCCGAAGCAGGGAGGGAAAAGTTTAAACCTGTGCAACTTTCAGATGCAGAACTGGAGTGTGACCCACCTATAAGGCACGGGAGAGGTGATCAAGACATACCATGCCTTTATCCCCCACCTCTGCCCCTCCTACTGCCTCTGTGATGGAGAAAATCAAATGGCCTACACAGGATAGAAAAGTCCAAATGGAATCTCTCCTTGAAGAAGCTGACCTTGCATGGCCTTGAGGCCAAGCAGACATGTAGGATGACCAAGCACCCACTGTCCCTCTTAGCAGGGCACATGTGCTGCTCCTCAAAAACGTGCCGTTTACAGTTTGAGAATTTGGAGGCACCAGGGGAAATAGAGAAGACTGTGGCTCAGCCACGCCATACCTCACGCCACATCTACACATCATCGAGGAGGATGCTGTCCTTTTCTCTGCCTTGTTATGCCTTTCAGGTGCTTCTGAAGTGATATTAAATAACCAAACCCAGTAACTAACTTTAATGATGTATTCTTATTCACATGTAGGTATAGAATTCTTACACTCTGAGACAACAAAGTAATAGCCCCTCTCCAACTTTTCTACCAAGCTGTTATTTAAAAAGATGTTTCCAGGGTAAACAAAATTACTACATTACTGTTATATTTTAATACTTACTATCTAACACGCAATTTCAAGGGCAAATGTTTTAATGGAGCATTTAGGATGCCTTCTTAGGAAGTCTGGGTCTTTGATGTTAAATTTATGACCAGTCATTGCTTGACAATTGTAATTAATATGCTGGGTGATTTTCTGACTTGCTCTTCCAAGAGACATTATTATTTGTAGTCTGTCAGTGTAACACATAAATTATGAGCCATGTTCACCTGTAATAGACTGAAATGAAACTTCAAAATTGACATTTATGAAGAAAAATGAAAAAGTCCTTTCTGCCATGAGAATGGGCATAGCACACAGTCTGCAGTAAACTTGGAACAGAAGAAAGTTTAAGTTATGTATATTGAAATACCTGCCTGCCAAAAATAATTACATGCTTAAAAATAGATTACTCTTTAGTTACAAGATCTCATAAACTGGGCAATGTCATGCACAATCAAGGAGGAGTTTTACACACACCGTAATTTTTTTTGCCTACTGAACACTAGTATGCAGTCATTTTTCAAGATAGTGATGCATATTAGTGCCTCAAGAAAGACCTCTTAAAGGAATGAAAAAAATTACCTTCCTGAAACACAACATGAACTATTCATAAGAAAATCCCCATACATAGAAAAGGTTTCCTCTTTTTCTAAAAAAAAAATAAAATAATAATTTGTACAATATGAAATTTCAAATCAGAATGAATCAAGACAAAATCAGAAGCTATTTAAACCACACACTCGCCAACCATGTACCTTGATGATCTAGATACAAAAAGCATTGTGTGGAAGAACATGCCCAAACATTTACTTGGTGTTAATTTGCAAACCCGAAAGAGCCAAGCGTTCTTTTAAAGCTGTTGACCATTATGTTTACAAAAAAAGATATGTGCACATGCTAGGGAAATGCACTTAGAAATCCTAAACATTCAAGGGTTTTTACTCAATAATGCAAGTAAATGGAGAATATACAATATGTACTTTGCCAGGTAATAAACAAAGAACTTTTATTAAAAGAAAAAAAGGCATCAAAACAATAAAAAAAACCAAATGAAATGCCTGAAGTGCCTGAAGTAAGTGCCATGAATCTGTATTACTGGGAATGTCCAGGTATGCTAAGTATCCCCATATTTCACTCAGTATCCCCATATTCCACTAACTTCAAGTGAGAATCTACAGGAAGCAATTGCAGCTCCGAGGTTCCTCTGCAGAGCACCTCCCCTAGTGAGGGAAATGTTTTGGAGTCTGGGTGTCCCAAGCTCCAAAACACTTTACTGCAAGGGCAGATGAGAGAAACAGAAGCAACTAAGCTAAGCATATAGTATCAGGTCATAGGAAAAGGCATCCTTTGAAGCAAAGAGTGAATCCTGGTTTTCCACCCCAATGAGCTCAGCATATGAGCTGTGAGGATCAGCAGGAGTTTTGCTCTTGAGCTGAAGTATAGATGCACTCAGTCATTACATGCACCCTTAGGTGTAATGTAATAGTGTGGCATATTAAATTTCTGAGGAAAAAAATCCTTAACATGGATTGGAGAAACCCTACAGTTTTAGGCAGACCTGGGCAATTCAGAACACCTTCAACTTATACAAGTACTCAAATTGTGACAGCTTAAGAAAGCTTAAACCAAAAACCTAAACTGAGAAGATCAAAGTGAAAACTAAACCAAATTTTGTCTTTTTCATACTTCAGCCTGAAATAAGTGAAAACACCAAAGTTTAGCTTAAATTTTCCGCCAATTTTTTTATTTGATCCCATAAGAAAACCTAACTTTAATACTTCCAAGTTTTGAACTAATCAGAACATTTGGACAATTTTAGTTTGGAAAATATGAAGCATACACAGTTCCAGGGAATAACTGTACAGAGCTATTTTTGCTTTTGTTTTTCTTATGTGACCAACTTTGTCCCAGGCGTTTATGTCCGAGTTTGGAGTAAGGGAGTCTGTATCTGTCACTGCTGTCCTGTCCTGTCCTGTCTATACGCTACTCTTACCCTCATTCCTCACATGCAACCCACACAGCATACGTACAAAGCAAAAATATCCACCCCTAAGCAAGTTCTGGGCTAACTGCAGACTGAACCCACAGCATCCCTCCTCTTAATTCCTGTATTGTGCTTTGCTAGCCCACAGTCTTGGGGTTACATTAGTTGTCCAGGTTTTAGAGCCTAAAATAGGAGTGAAAAACCCCCTGAAGTTACGGATGCCAAAAGAATTACTCTAAATACAGGGGCAGTAAAAGTCTAACCAAACAGTCTCAGATTAACAAATATGTCTGTAGATTTACTACTACTGATAGCATTATTGGTACTGTAACTATGTAATTATTTTTCCCTGGTTTTAAAAGGTTTGGACTTTGAATTAGTATAGCCAATGCATTCAGCCTACAAAAACATGTCTGTCCAGACTGAGGATATTTTTTGCACACTTGTGGACAAGATGTTGGCTTCATTTTACAACCAACATCTTGTCCACATCAGGGGAGCGTTCTCACACAGACATGCATACCATGTGGGCTACCTGCTGAGTTTTGGCAAGCTTGGCAGGCTGCAGAACATAAAGGGTAGGCAGTTGTAGTGGAAAAAGCCTTCATGGGAATTTTTTTTTTATGTTGTGAAAAAAAAAAAAAAGGGGAAAAAAAGCAAACTGTTTCCCAATGAACCACACTGTGAGCTGGCATAAGGAAGATAAGGGCAGGAAATTGGATGTAAAACTAGTGCATAGGTCTTTTAACAGAGGAGGCACTCTGCAAGTTGCCAATGTGACATACACATTTCTTTTCTAAAATTCAGCCACTTTTTTCTTTTTAATTAGCCATATGGAAAGTTGAAAGACTTGTGAACTTACAGCATCAATCCCACATGTTGAGCTTAATTTCTGAGAGGTTTTACTCAATCTCGTGTCTTTAATTTATTTTTATACTCACACTTATACACCGTTAGACAAAATAACACACGTAGAGCAAGATATGCCTTATGGTATGAGCATAGTTCAGTATTACTTCGTTCTTATATAAAGGTGCTAAAGTGTTTCAAATTAGGAAATGAAGTGCACCCTACAAGTGGTTATGTTTTAGTGTTCCACCCTGGTAAATTTTACAAATATTGGTGTAGCCAACTATTCTTAGTTTTCTAGTACAATCTAGAAAGGAAAGCAGAATAAAAATTGAAGCGCTAAAAACAGCCACAGCCGAATGCAAAAAATGCAACAGCACCACCTAAGGCCCATCTAAGACAGTGCAAAAAGTCACGGAGGTGTTACAGATCCCTTATTCGTATTTATACAGCTGTAACATGCATTATAAAATTGTAGCATGGCACTTCTTCATGCCTTGAGTGTTGGCTAACCAGTTCCTGTTACCTATTTATTCACATTTGGATTTCCATGTAGTTCACAGTGTTGTATGAATCAAAGGTTCATCTGTAAAATACATTTATACCCCCCATTTTTCCACTCTAAAACTAAGTGATATTGTATTTCAAACACAACACAGGCAAGAGAATTTTTAAAGCATTTTAAACTATTGTGACAAATCATCCAGCCTAGTTGCCACAGCAAAGTTTTGGATCACACAAGTGCCCCCAGGTGCAGATTTTCTATTTTCTACAGTAACTGAAGTATCAGGGTCACTACAATTCCAAGTGAAGAACTTCATTCCAGTTTCCAGCCTCAGAATATTAATGAACAAATTTATAAACATTTGGTCTGCTAGCTATGTGATTCTTTACTTCAGATAGCTCCCTTCTCTGCTTGTTTACTCTTCATATAACATTTGTAAAAGTTAAGCTGTTCTCTCCTAGCCTTGGTTAGCCTTTAAAGGAGATCTAACCTTCTCTGACATGTGACTTTATTCTCTTTGCTATACCTTGCTGCCCTACACCCCATCCCAAACAAGCCACAAAGCTCACTGCAACAGCACTGGTCTCACATGACCTCCACTGGAAGTAACTCTTCCGACACATCACATTTGGTCTTTTATGACTTGCACATTTACATCAGTCGCTATACTGTGGGACAACTGAACAGTGTTCAGTAATATGATTAAAGTTTGTTCCTAGTGAGGAAAAGAAGCATGCTTTTTATTTATTCTCCTATTATTTTACAAGAAATTAATTTGTCATAACATATGGTACCATATAAGTTTAAGACTTTGTCAATTAATCAGTGAGACCACTACAGAAGACAGACAAATGTTATCTCTTCCTCTGACCTTGTGTAAATTAACACAACATTACCAACCTTTCCAACAAACACGCATGAACTTCAGAGAGTTCTGCTAATGTAAGAGCTGTATTATTAATAGGCAATCACAGTGAAAAGGGAGGTTGATACTGCATCTTCTGCCAATATGAGTGCAGGCAAAGTTATGCGCGTCACTCAGCTTGTCAGCTGTGGAACCTTATGTTGTCAGAAACAGCTCTTGCAGAGAAGACAGCTGTATGCAGAAAGCAAAGTCACTGAGGGCATTTCTCCACACCACTGCTGAGGAAGGCACACTTAATGCACTGCCACAGGAGTTACAGGCCACTGGTCACAGGTTCTAGGAGCTGTTGGAGAGAGGGGTCCTTAAAAAGATGCCCAAGACACAGGAGTTTGAATCAAGCAAGTCTGATCTATCATGCTTTCTTCATTGCCCAGGCACTCAGCTACCCTCTCTGCCTGCCCTTCTTTATCCCTACCTGACATATCTGCACCTAGGAAACAGCACCCCAGAGGTTTTGCAGGGTGCAGAGCCCCCTGGCTTCTAGGGAGTGGCCTCCCTTCTTTTTCTGATTTTATTCCAGGCACAACTCCAGCCACTGTCCCTTGTAGTTAGACTGTGAAAGGAGCTATTTGAAACCAAATTCCTCAATAATGCCCTCTGAGCAGATGCGATTCCCAACCTGCCTGCAAACACAACTCTTTAACTGTGCAGAATTTAAGCTCACACCTTCCCAGGATTTATGTTATTAACACAAAATTAAAAATACATTAACAACGTTAATTGGAAAACTCTACCCCAGGCTTGGTCAGGGTACACTGCTGGGTCCATAAAAGCTGCATCTTGTGTCAGTGGTCCTCAACACTCATTGCATGATGGCAAGAGTAACAAACTGTTTACATGCTGCGGTCATCACAGTGCTCTGCTCTCCCTATTGGCCTCAATTCAAGCTTTAATATCCTGCACCCGAACATTAGTCTCATACACAGTGTGTTGTTCCCCCCAGCAAAAGGCTGAGTGTTACAGTAACACACACTTCTGCTCCAGGCTACTCAAGTGAAGTAGCAGGACAATTCATTACCTAGAAAATTAATGGTGTCGATAATAACAATAGGAATGTCTTCCTGGCAGTCATGCAAATAACACAAAAGGGTTCAATTGTTCATTCGTTATAATCAAGTATTTCAAAAGATTAAAGACTAAAGATTTTTTTAGGTATAGTGTAAGAGTCAGTGGCATAGAAGTTTGATTTCAAGTGCCTGCCATGAGAGAGACCTCCATGATAAAAGAGATTTGAGGGCTTAGTTCTTCACAAACAAGATACTTCATTATTGATGCACCTACCAAATGAATAATTTACATGATTTCAAGGAGAAACATTTTCTAACTCTGCCTTAGAGTTATTGATATTGAGGAATTCTTGTAATTCCTGATCCAAAAGCTGTGTTCTCACATAATACCTCCCTTGTTCTCTCCTATCACAAAAGCAGAGAATCTCTTGAAAAAACACAGTCACACATATCCATTTAGAATACAAACTGTGCCCAAAGGTTACTAAAGACCTTTAATTATTAAAAATTATCTACTTACTTTCTGGAACTGAACATATTCCTAAGATTTTATAATGTATTACTTTTCAAAGTATCTTTCATCCACGCTTCATTCTCTCAATTTTACTTGAGCGAATCTCTCAGTTATTAGTGCTCTCCTTAAGCAGATGATTACAAGAGTCTTGTCATTATAAAAAAAGTACCACAAGCTCTGTTTCCAGAACAAAAATAATGAGTTAACCACAAATGCTGCCAACAGAAAAGTGGAAACATTACCCGCTCTACTGAAATAGTCAATGCCACAAAGCAAATTAGAAAGGACTCTAAAATGCAAGGCTGCTAATCTCAAAATCCTTTTTTTACAGCTGAGCAGAGCTGACAGTATTCAGTTGTAGATATTTCAGTAATAACTAACTACTTATTTAAAGTTCTTACAGAGACAAATAGTAAGTTAAGGTCTTATAGAAGAAAAGGACAGCAATATAATGAATAGCACATACAATCTGAACAGGGCTGGTCAAGGTCCTTTGTATTGCTAATCAGGTATGAGATGCCTTACTGGGAAACCTTATTCTGTAGGTGGTTACTGCATTTCAGCATCTCTTGAAGTTTCTTTTTGAATACAACATACAGCTTTTAGTTACTCATCTTTGCAGTAGCTTTTTACCATATACTATGTTCATAAATGCTACATTCTCATGATTCCTTAAGAAACTGTAGATGAATATGGAAGTACTGGATCTTAACATACTGGTTTGTAAATGACTTTCAAAAACATTTTTCAAAGTTGCATATTTTAACAAATGAGTTTCTTTAATTAAATGAAGGTGCCATAAACTGTCCATGTGTGAATCAAAAACAAGAGCTGTATTAAATTAAAAGTGCAGTATCTTACTAATGCTAACAAATTAGGTCTGCCTTCGGGATAGAGTACTGCTCTCTTTAACACGTCAGATTAATATGGTGGTGATAGGAATGGAACAGTCATGCTAAATCAGCTTTTCAAAATTAATATTTCTTTGGAATCAATTAGGAATACAATTTAAAATTTAAACAGGTCCTGAGTACAGACACTCCTGCACATTATCTTCTTTCATAAATAAGCTCCTTTTACAGACACGATCTTTTTGCCAATATTACATGAAGTTATCATGGGAAGTACTGAAAAGAAACATTTAAGAAAATGTTTCTTAAGCACTATTTGGCCTACATTTTTTTTTTTTTTTTGCAAGGCCACACTTAATCTTTATTCTTCCATAATCAGTATTTATTGTGTGACCCTGACAGCTTGCTACTGCTGTGATAAATTATCTGACTCAAGTCAGATTAAAAATGCAACCCTGAATCCTAATTATCTTGGCAGATCCTCTTAGTAATAGCATTTCTTGTCAATTCTGGAATCACAGCATGGGTGTCAATTGCAACAAACGGCCAGGCCCCTCTCTGAAGCAGGCTCCCCAGAACGCTTCCTTATCTGCCATATGTAAATCTCAGATGCTCTGTACCCTTGGTGACCTTTTATTAGCAAACTGACAAAATGATAAAGCTAGTCATGGCAAAACTCCCACTACTACACAATTATCCTCTACGGTTCCAGTCCGTGGGCGATCAACAAGACATTGTTAATTGTGATGCATTTCATTGACTTCCCCTGCTAACAGACCCTACAGGTCAGCCAAACCGATAGGGTTAGGCGTTTATTTCACATCGGAAAGGGATAGCAATATTTTGACCCACAGGAGAGTTTCCAGCCTTGGTTCTTCCTCTTCAGTATGAAGCCTGTCATTTGTTTTTAAAAAGACTCATGAAATAATGTATATATATTTTTAATACATATATATATATATATTTAATGTATTTAAAAAGAAAAGTGTTGGGAAAGAATGGTCTGATTCAAGAACTTACATAACTGAGGTATTCCCAAAGAATAGCATCAATCAGACTGGAACCACAGAGAACTCCCTCTCACTGCCTCATCATACTGCAAACCTTAATCAGAACTGAAACCCTTCAGGTAAGAACCGGATTCACACTCCAGGACACCCATCCTTGTTAACTTATTGAGGCAGACAAATAGAACACAGGTAAATACTAAAGGCACGAAAACCAAATAACCCTATCACCCCCAAAGGCTATCTGATAGAATTAAGATTCTGCAAACTTCTGTCCACGTATGCAGGTATTTTGTAAATAAATACAGTTCAATCTCAAGAACCATCCTGCAAATTAATGACATCTTGCAGTGCCTCCATTAAAATGTTATACACACGTAAGGTTAACAAGTAAGGTAGAGAGAGAATCAAGCTGAAAATTGTTCAGCACAGCTCAATCCTCCTGCTCCCTCAGAGCTTTCCAGAGACCCCTACACCAGAATATCATCCAAGAAGTTTACAACGCACCCCGCTATGTTGCACTAGAGTTTTAAAATTGGGAAAATCTGCTCTGATTCTGGCGCTAGTCACTCCATTCCAGCTACCTTCTGGCTGGCTTGAGTTGATAAAAGCATCAGGCTCTGCAGGACATAGTATGAGTCAAAACCCTGTCATTTAAGAAGCTGATGCATATTTGCTTTGTAATGCAGTTTATTTCTGAAAGCACAACTTGGCTGCTAAAATTACTTAGGATTTTCTCAATTGCACGCAATGAGATATTTGGAGAGTGCACACAGAGCTACAACTCTTGCAGTCTTGTTACCAACGATATGGCTGCTTAAACAGTATGAGAAAGAACTAAAGTATGACAATATGTTGCATTCTAAGAAGATATTCTTATCTGCCTCTAACAACTGGCACTCCCATGTCATCAGATCCTGCAAAAGAGGTGTTGTGCACCATGGAGAAGAGAAAAATAAGAAGGGTAAAAAAAATTATTCAGTCCAATCAATCCACAGTATGTATTTGCTACTCTGAACTGAATAAAATTTGTATCTTCTTGAAGAAAATGACAGATTGATGAATTATCTAAACTGATTTCAAAGTGAATGATAAAGGGGAAACTGTGATATCTTTTTTTACCCTAAACAGAAGTGAGAGAAAGAGAAAGCTTACAGGGCAGACAGGAAACTTATGAAACACATGAGAAAAAAAGATCCAAGAGGTGGCTACCAAGTACTTCAACCAAATTGTGGACTTCAGAAAACCTTGGACACAAATAAAGCCTTTTGCTACATTTTTGTGCACAGCCATATTTGTAAAGGTGATTGTGTCTCATCTCTGCAACTGTGTGCTCTGTCTGGATTTTTCTTTCCTTGTTTAATTTTGAGCCTACAAACCACTTACAGTACCAGCAACTCCAGGATTAAAAACCATAATGGACTGACAACCAACATTCATACTCACGAAGCAAAACTAAAATACCGCCCAGTCTTGCACATTATTTTATAGTTAAGTTCCTCATTCAGTTAAATGATTCCAAATGCTGTGGAACAAGTCTATATTACTATATATGAAAAACTTGTGAAGATTCTGTCACGTTTATAAATCAAGAAGATGGAACAGATTCAAATGTCTATATCAAATTGCATAACATTCTTTAAATAATACATCTTCTGAAACAGTCCCATAGCAGAGAGGAATAACTGGTTCAGACACAATGGTTGCAAGGAGTTTGCAATTCCAGCTGTAAATGGAATGAAATAACTCCAAAAATTTTGAAAAAAAAAAAAACAAACCAAAAAACCCAAGAAAAACTTTTGAAAGAAGGTATTTCAGCATGGCATTGTTTCTTCTTTCATAAGTGGAATGAACCTAATTTTTGTGCCAATAGTATGTCAAATTAGTACAGCAAATACTGAAATCAAGTTTTTCACAAGTTGCACATGGCCTTATTTTCTTTCAGGCTGCATTTAACCTTTAGAGATCATCCTTTAAAAGTACTCCTTGTTTCCCTGTAAAGAAAATGTTCTTGATTGCTCTTTAATGGTTGTCTAATTTCTTCCTTTGCTGAACTACTAGTTGTTTGGTGTAGCTTTCAGAGGCATGCAAGCACAACCACTTGAAACAGGTGAAGCTGAATACTGGCTGGGGGATTCACACCATCTTGCCTTCTGACTTAAACACAGAATTTCTCTTTGTTCTTTGGAAGCTGATCTAGTTACTGTAGCCACTCGTGGCCAGGCTATGTGAAAGAAGATTTGGGAAAGGTCTCTACCCACGTTTGACACAAGTGCGCTGGTGGCTAAAAAGGCCAATACGAGACAGGCACATACAGTTGCAAAAGGCACAGCAGAAATACTCCTTAGATGGTAAATTCTGCAAGGCACGATTCTTTCTGCGTTGTCTTTTCTCCTCGAGAGTGATCCTGCGTGCGTTCTCAAAGGAAGCAGCAGCGTTACAGATGGTGTGTCTCCAGACCTCCCTAGTGGAGGCCAGAGTAGACCAGTTATGGTGATCAATATGGCCAAGGCTGAGATGTTGTTTCAGGGAGTCCTTGTATCTTCTCTTTGGGGCTCCTCTCATGTGGCAGCTGGTGGCAAGTTCACCATAAAGCAAGATCTTAGGGAGGTAGTAGTCCTTCATCCTTGAGACGTGCCCTGCCCAGCGCAGCTGTGTTCTCAGCAACATGGCCTCAATACTTGTGACTGCTGCTTGTTCTAGAACAGACGTGTTAGTCACATAATCTGACCAGTGAATGTTTAGGATTGTACAAAGGCAGTGTTGACGGAAGCGTTCCAGGAGATGCAGGTGGTGGTGGTAGATGACCCATGATTCAGATCCATATAAGAGAGTAGACAGCACTATGGCTCTGTAAACACTGATCTTTGTACTTTTTTCAAGTGTTTATTTCACCAAACTCTTTTATGAAGCTTTCTGAAGGCACTATATGTCTTTGCTAACCTGTTGTCTATCTCTCTGTCAGTCTTACCATCTGAGGAGATGAGGCTACCTAGGTAATTAAACTGCTGGACTGATTTGAGCACTGATTTGCCAATGGTGATACGGGGATGATGGAAGACTTCCTGAGGTGCAGGTTGATAGAGAATTTAAGTTACTGTAGTAATACTACTAAAATTCCTTACTCTCCAGTATAGCTGACCTAAGAATAGTATAAAACCATCCAGTATGAAAGAAATATCAAAGTCATGTAACTATTTATTGACGTTACATCAATCTGGAAGCATAGCACCACAGTTCACACTAAACATACTATGCTGTTCCCACTTGTGCTTACACACATTTCAAAGAAATAATGAAAATGCTTTTGATTCACATCCATACACAGCGAAGAGAAAAATTTGTGCAGCAAACTGTAGTTGCATCAATTAGAATACTTCTACCGTCAGGCTACACTCAAACAAGGTTTCAATTTGTACTCCCTTAAATATGAGATTACTGTAACCATGTTTGGCATCCAGAAGTGCAGATCTGTCCCGAAAATACCATGCTGTTCCCCTCACTGCTTGATTTATTTTTCACATAAAATATACTGTATACATCCAACATGGTTTGTATTCCACAAAATGCATCTCAGGCAACAAAATCTACAGTGTCGGCTCTGCAGGATGGGTTCTTCATTTAGACTTCAACCCTATTAGCACAGCTCCACTGGCTCTCTAATACAGCATCTGTGCTTTTTCACGAAAAGCAGAGAAGGGAGGGGGATTCCTCAGCTGCAGAAGGGAAAACCAAAAGAGCCAGTACTGAAGGAAGGCAGTCCTTTCTGGTTTACTGCTTCCTTTCCCCTCGGTAGCACAGCACATATATAAAAGTTTGCCTTTGACCCAACTCCTCCCATGCTGCTATAAGACCACACACCCTTGCCTGTAGCCTGTGGATCTGTTGTATAGAATCACACTTCTGCCAAGGGATGGAGTGGCTACATACCAAAGGGGAAAAAAGAAGTTTTATAGCAAAATGCTGCATTTGTTAAGCTCACATGCCTGGGAGAACATATGGCTCTTAATCCTTCGTGTTTTTTTAAACTATTAGTGATATACTTATTAAAATACTTAGTGGTTGTATCTGTAATTGAGACAAATTTCACTGAAGACATAAGCTGATTAGGTTACTTGAGCTGCTCTTACAGCAAACTCTCAGAGGCACGCTACCCAAAGAACATTCCTCATGTGAACCTGGGTTAGTCAGCAACCGAATATTTGGTGGCTGATACTTCTGGTGTTTAACACGCATCCATCCATGACAGACAACCAGTCTGAGCTTCCTATTTTTTTGTTGTTTTGTCATTAAGTACAGCACTGATACTACAGATCAGCAGCAAGTAGTGTCTTAGGAAACATTACCTCCTGGTGACGGAAAGAAGAATCTTAGCTCTGTGCAACAGGCTGTAACGTTTTTCTCCTTTCAAAGAAAATAACCAGAGCCCTACAGCAGCTATCTCCAGCTCTCACAATCTTTATGGCTGCTAAGTACAGGACGTCATCGTGAGAATAACAGGAAGGCACTGAAATTCTCTCACTGACCACTTATAAAGCCACAGCTTTCCTTTCACAGTGTTCTGCTGTTGGCAGCATCTCCCTGGAGATCTGGAAAAAGCCACAGCTGGTGGAGTCCCTCTGCAACAGCGCCAGAACGTGGGTACTTTTAATAAATCTCTATCAAGCGCTCTCACAGAGTCCTAACCTTGGTTTTCACTAAAGGGTCACTGCAAATTTTTGTACCTGTGATAGAATAATCCCATCCTGAGATACAAGCTGTGGAACTGGATGAGCAGGAGCTCTTCAGAAAAGTACCTGGCGGTTCTGGTGGTTAAGGAGCAGGAAACGAGCGAGCAGCACATCATGGTAGCAATGAAGGTTAGTCACAGCCTGTGTCATATTTAGTACAATGACAGGCTGTAGGTTGAGCAAAGCCACTACACCCATCTACTCAGCACTCATGAAGAGAGATCTGGAAGAGTATGTCCACCTCTGCAACCCCAACAAAGAGGGAAAGCGATAGATTGGAGCCAGGTCAGCAGGGTAGCACTAAGATGGTCAAGGTTGGACCATGCTGAGCAAGTTGGTGAAAAAGCTGAGCAAGCTGGCTGATTTTTTCTCTCCTCAGAGGCATGTGCACATCCAAAGGGCAAAAGTCAATGGATAAAATTTCAATTCTATATAAAGAAAAAGGTTGCACAAGGGCACCTTGGCACTGCAAAAGGCTGCCCAAGGAGACAAGATCCTTAATCGACCTCATCCAGCTTTGAGGTTAACCCTACTTGGGGCCAGGGGCTGAATGACAAAACCTCCTGGGATCCTTTCCAACCTAAATTATTCAACCTCTACAGGAGGGCAGATATGCAACCTTCCCTAGAGAAAAAATATTGTCTTAGCATCTCCCTCCCAATAACAACATTTATTTAAATTAATTCGATATTCAATGATGGATCTTATCTGAAAACCAAGATATTAAAACTCAAGGGCCTGAAATACAAATCAGTGATTAAAGTATAGTCCTAGAAAAACTACTTTACAACCTCCACTCCACTGTATTCTTCATTTTATATCAAGAGCCCCAGCTTCCTGCAAAGGTTTGTGCAATAGGATTATCCAGGCTCTATCAATTACTCTATCAAAACAGAGCTCCTCTTTGATGTTAAGTGATTTAAGATCCCCATATGGAAGGCAAAAAAAGTTTAGCCCCCTCTGCTACACGCAAAATGTTACCTAGTGAGAGACTAGTGTACATTATTTTCGTAGCACTGTACTCCTCCTCTGTGGTTTCACTATGTGACATTTTCATTCATTCCAATATAAAGCTAGTTTCAGAGTACTTGGAGTTGTAACACACAGACACATTAATCACCAGCCTAATACATGTCCTGTGTAGTAGCTTTATTATCTTTTCAAAGCAGAGCTGTAAAAACAGAGAAACTGTGATCTTTTATGCTATTCTTTAATAAAGTTACTTTAAAATGCTATAAAAATGGTTTCAGGGTTTTTTTCCAGGCTACAGCTTAATGCAACTAACTCTTGTACATCCAAAACAGTAAAGTCTGAATAAGTAGTTTTAAAAGTCCCCGTGGACTTGTAATCTAGCAAGAGTGAAGAACTCCAACCACTAGAGACATAAATGGGAAGGAATCCTGAGTTTCAAGTTACATAACATGCCTGTTCTTTTGTCATTCTGACGGGGTACCGCCTTGCAAAGTATTCTCACTTCTGTGATAAATTTTAAATGTCTATTCCTGTATGCCAATATTTACATATTTTGGGGAAGGGCGGGCTGTATTTTTTCCCCTTCTTCTTCAGGCTCAGTATCAGCCTACCTCCTCATCCACTTAAATCAGTGAATATTTTACACTTATCAAGACTGTATGTAACATAGCCTTAGTAGACCTGTGTCCTCTGTCAGGCAAGGTATGAAATGGACCAGCTATTGAGAGCAAGCCTCCTGTCCTCTATGAAGGCAAATAGTGGGAAAACTTGAACAGCAGAACACCTTGCACTTCACAGAGGGAATGTGCCTCCAGCAATACAGGTGCCTTCCTTCCCTGCTCCTTCTTCTGCAGCTGAATGAGGATACATCCACACAATTCTGGCTTTCAGAAATATAATTTTTCAAAGATAGACCTGATGCTTCAACTCAGATTGGAACAAAGCATTATAAAAATCTGTAATAAGAACAGAAATTGACATCAGGCTTCAAACATGGTCTGGTCGTTACATGACACTGTTTGTCTTGGTCTCCTCTAGCGGTGACAATGCACACTGATTGAAGAGAAAATAGTATATTTGAGCTATGTGCAACTTTTACACCTACGCCTTGGGCAAGCTAGCACTTCTGGACAGAAATCTGCAACAGCTGTGCAATTTCCCTGGTGGGAGACACAGTTGCAATCATTGCATGAAGTGAAGTCAGGCTTGAAGAGAAAGTTTTTCTAAATGAATAGAGATGATTCATTGGCTTAAACCCAGTACTATTGCAACAGACTTTTACCAATCCAGCAGGAAAACCACTCCTCAGCTCTGTATGAAACAACCACCCACTCACTCCACGTGTTGCAGGGTAGGGCTCTGGCCAGCACACTGGTGGGCTTTGTGTGGCCACTAACGCAAAGCAGGAGATGCTTCTGCCATTTTCTGAAGACTCTCAAAATCTCTCAGCTTTTTACCCCAGTGAAAACTAAAATTAGAACAGTGAATCACAGAATAAAACTTGCACCTCATCAAGTATAATTTTAAATCAATGGGTCTCTCTCAATATCCAGAAATTTCACCTTAAGCTTAAGAAGTTTCCTTCAGAAGGCTCAGTAAGAAACTACAGGCTTTTGTAGTACGTTTTGGTTTGGACTAAACAAGGGTCTTCATAAAAAACTGATGTAGGTGAAAAACATCTATAATCTTTCTCAGGGAAGACAAGGACACACATTACTCTAAAGCAGCTGTACCTCTGACAAGGCCTGAATTAACCATTTGGAAGTATTTTGAGACAGATGTAACCAGCACCTTACCATTGCCTATGACAAAACACACCTAAATAGTGGCCAAATAGAGAGGGCGACTGTTTTCTTAGGGCACCCCATTATACAAAGCGAATGTTCCTCTGAAATCACCAAGGAGCTAAGGCTGTTAGGCATTCTCTGGAAGGCAGTAGTTTTCCTGTTATTACCAGTCATGAAGTAGATCCCCCTATCCCACTCCCTCTCTATTTCCCCTCTTCATTTTTTTTTTCCTTTCCTTTTTATTTTTATTTGGTTTTTTAGATCAGAGCTATTCTGAACTTTCATAAATGAAAACCATTTATCAAAACAGGGACAAATTTTACCTCATACTTTACTGAACCTTTTAATTGGCGGGAAAAAGATGAATTTGTTCACTTTTATTTTTACATCTGGTGAAAAGTATGGAATTCAGGTATTCTGTGCCAAGTTTTGACAAGAAATGATTTTTTCACATCCAAGTAATAGATGACTAGGGAAATGGAGTGGCTTAAAATGCAAATGTGGGGATATTATTGCTGTTATTGGGATATTCACAGGAATAGTGTGGCACTATTTTAGAACCAGTAATGTCTAATCTTTTAAAACTACTGTAACAAAAATAGAACTAGAATAAAACCAAGCATTAAAAAGTAAATTCCCATAATGTTTTAGTTTGTTTTGTCTGAAAATTTATTTCAAGTCTGGAAATGCCTGGTGCACATATTCAGTATTTTATAACTTAATTTGTTGAACAAGAATGGTAGTATTTTAACATGGTAAAACAATTTCACAATTAAAGCACTGCCTGCTTCATCAGTAGTAAAGAGCTCATGGAAAAATATCTAATCTTTATAGGGCAGAGACTCAAAATTTAACTGCCGAGAACAAATGAAAAGTCTAATTCTTTTTTTGCTGCTTTAGTGGTAGCATGTGGTGATAGCAAAGTATTAGCATAAGCCAGAACTTGCTCCCACTTTTCTTTCCAGGCATGTAACAAATATCTGATGGCTATGCAAATTTCACCCAAAGCAAAGTTGTCCCAGCTGGCAAGCCATACATTAAAAGGTAAATTACACAAAGCTGAGGCCATCTGGACTGAAATATTCTCCTGTCAATTGGATTTCAAGCTCTTATTCCACAGAATGAAGGGCAATATATTACGTATGGATAATGGTATTTGAGGTGTGGGCTTTTTACCAAGCACTATTTTAAAAATCCAGAAATTAAAGATAAGAATGGACTACGAACTATTTTGATATTTTCTTGGAATGTAACTTTTGAAGCTTGCATAGCCTAATTTTATTTTTATTGTATACATACCATGCATTCAAGTTCATAAATGCCTAATTTCTGACAAATGGCAAGTTTAGAAAGCCAACAGATCCAACCTATTATATAAATGCCAAGCACAAAGAATTTGAAATTTGAAAAAGTCTCCCAGCATCTACCTATTCACAAAGCTGCCAGCACTGCATGTTCCTGTACAGGTTTTTACCGGAAAGCAGCCCTTGACAGAACACCTTGATAGTTTTGTTTCTTGTTTGGTCAAACCAGGCTACCAAAGCAGAAGATACATGTAGCAAAATGAACAGTTGAGGGAAGAAAAACTAACCAAACCTTTCTAAACCACAGTCGAATGCAGAAAATTTCTGCATTTAGTTCACATTAAATTGCCAATCTTGTCCAGTTGTGAAAAGCTAATCTCTACGTTACATATTATGGAATTTAAAGTAACATCTGTGCCATTGAAATTAAATTAACATACTTCTATTTGATTAGCTTATTAACTGTAATTCTCAATATGCTGTAGGAACAGACACCAACTAGAGAGATGCAGCTGACACCACCACCTGTCTGATATAAAGTACTTTTTATCATAGACATGGAGGGATCTGTCAGCAGTCAGCCAAAGCATCAGACAGATTACAGGGGCAGAAAAATGACTTGCCTCAGACCTCAAAGCAGATAATTGATAGGATGGGGAACAGAACCCGTGCATTTTGGCTCACAGCTTCATATCTTCACTAATGGCTTCCCAAAAAATCAAACGATGCAAGGAAAGTGCATTTTGTAACTTGTGCTACATTTAACAGAGACAGTATTGGAGGAAAAATATGTTTCATTATTTTACATGCTAGTGGGAATATTTATTATACTCATCCTCTAATTTCCATAGAAAACATTTCCCACTTCATCCCCACAAAGATCTGAAAGTGTATGTTCATCTTCATCTGGCTATTGTCAGTAATTTTCTCTTTAGTAACACTGACTGAAACAGTCTTCAATAAAAGAGGTACAACAAAAGGGATTTCAAGCAAAATACCTCCCTTTCTCCACAGCTTACCTGGCAGTGTTTGAAAAATACCTATTCTAGGTCTCAAAGATATAATGCATGATCAGGGGTAAAGAATGAATGTGGCCTTGTAGACTCCACTCTCCTTTCACTCTTCTTTCCTACCTGGTGAGATGCTATGCTCCTCTTCATAGCAGTGAGTCTTTGATATCCTGTAACCACCTTTTAACTTACATCACATCTCTTAAATCACACAGCATCACACCAAATCAAAGTAATCAGCTCTGTCACTATTGTTTCAATCCACCGAGAACTAGAAATGTTCTGAAAAAAACCACCACAGAGGCACAGTCTGAGCTGCATCACTCACATTTTCCCAGGAAACCAGGAGGGGAAAAAACCCCGGAACAAATACGCAGCAGGAGTTACAAGGCTAATGGTAGCCAGTTCTTACAACTTGGAGCTGCTTTGGCTGAATTGCTCCTCAGGGACTACCTGGTTTGTTCTCCTAAAGCTGCATCACAGACATAATAATGAAAACGCTACTTTCTGTGAACGGTTGCTGGTTTTAGGCAAGTAAATGATAACGTAATTATCAAGCCAAGTCTTCGGCATCTGTCACTTGAAAACTGGGGCTATACTTCAGATACTGTGGACTAGTTGTTGAAAGTTAGCAGAAAACTTTTGGCTACAAATGGAATCAGCACACAGATCCATCTGAAGACCCACTGTTCAAGATCTCAGACAGTCATCCCTTTAGATACTGTTCTCTGTCATGGCTCCCATGGGATCCACAGTCCCAATTTCAGCTCCACAGACTGCTTGCCTTGTCTGCAACACACAGTATCACCAGTAAGACAGGTGCTCAAGAGACATAACTAGAGGTGAGGTTTCTTGGATATCTGGTTGATGGTTCTTATTATAAGTTCCTCCTAGAATTTTTTCTACCTTATGCTGTTCATTATAACTCCCACTGATCCAAAGCCAGCACTATAGCAAGGCACTTAATTTCTCACAGATATTTAGTGAATTCTCCAAGGACAAACCAGTAGTTCTGTGAGAAATGTTAGAGTGCCAAACACAAGGCTGTAGAGAGTTTTCCATTAGATGATATGCACAGAAAACAAATTGCCTATGACCGGCAAAAATAATGGAAACCTGCTTTCTCCAAGTTCTTATGTGGCGAGGCTACTCCAGAGCTGCACTGCCAGACAGCATTTAGCACCTGAGTCCTTTCCCTCAGTGCCCAGAGCGTTCACCTGGGGTTCTTCACCCAGCCAATGACTTATTAGATGAAGATTAGATTAATTTATCTAACTTTTCAGACCTCTACCCTACTGCTAAGCTTAGTAAAAAAATGGCCAGCAGGTTCCACAACTCTGAATGGCAGAAATGGTGGAATTTCAGAAACCAGGCTTCCTACATATGGTTTGGGAGATCGCTTTTTATTTATTATTGAATTTTCTTTTGCCAAATATATTTCCACATACTTTGGAACTAAATCCAAAGTTCAGCAGCTTCAAGTGCTAGCTAATTTGATTTCAACACTGATGCCAGAGAAATAAGAAAGGAACTGTTAGTTTGTGGCATTACGGCAGAAGAATGATACCAAGTCCTAGATAACTAAACATGCATCCATCTAAGTTCTCCTGTGACACAGTGCTCACAAGGGAGAGCTGCAAGCAGCCATATCAGCAAGTATCTTCTGAGGATGAGGAAACAAAGCTTTCGAGTGACCCCCAGCAGCAAGATGATTTTATTTACCAGAGACAATTCAAAATAGAAAGCTTTCCTTTTATATCTACTCATCACGATCCAGAAATAACCCTTCAATGAGAAATTCAGCGTCTCCCTTCTGTAACTGTCAAAATGAGATACTGGCCCAAACTCATCACACTGAAGAACCCTTCCTGGACTCAGTTTTTGTACCCTGTCCCTTGAATTCTCCTTTCTTGATATGTTTTAGTCATTCTATAACTCAGCTGATCCAGTTCTTTATTCCCCACAAATACTCATATTCCACAATTAAAATTTTCCCCTCATTTTTCCTGGATTAAAAGAAATTCTCCACAAAAACTCCCACATTTGTACCCACAAGGGGAAGCAATCCTCACTCTTGCTCATTGGCTGTTCCTTGCCCTCTCTTCTGTCAACAAAAAACCTGCCTTGTATGCACAGTCCAATCCTGACACTCGTACTGTAGCCCAATAATGACCAAGTGGGAGTTTCTCAAGTGTGATGGGAGATCCTGCCTACATCTGCTTTTCCTCTTCGTGCTTTTGGGAACACAAAAATCTCTTGCATTGTCTCATTCCTACTGGATGATACTGTCAAACCACTTACTACACTTGACTTTTTAAATCACTTGACATGGGTGTCAGTTTACTTTCATCGAAGTTTGAGCAAGCAATGACCAGCTTTTACTGAAGTCACCAGTAGTGTGAAGTGACTGAGGGCTGAAACCATATGAAACCAATACATTTCTTGTGGTTCTTTCAATGCACAGTAAGTGAGCGCAGATTGGTTGCAAATTCAACCCAGACTTACAAACCTCAGCAAATGTTCCTGTGAACTTGATCCAGCCTTCAGGTTTGTTTCATCCAGTTTCAGGTTTCATTGTGAAAGTTTCACTGTGCCCTACATGCTGCCCCAATAAATGATGCCTCAAACAAAATGAGGACATCAGCAAAAATGAAGAACTCTTCAGACAGCAATGTTTTAGTTTTATACCATATGTGAGAACATGCACTGACAAGCAGTATGCATACAATTACTGCTCTTGCAAATCAAAAATTGTTCATGGTAATGGACTTCTACTTTATTATAATTTCTGCCAAGAAACTATTTTCAAGAAATGTGGATGGAATATCTCTGTGCCATAGTTATTCTCTTTCCCCATTTATGTTCATAATAATTTACGAAGAAACTAAGCCGTTTCATCACAATATGTGCACAAATCCCCAGCATGCTTTTTAGACACTCAGGTTGTGAAATAATTAAGCCCAAACTTTACTGAAGCAGTATTTTCTATCTGCATATAACATTGCTGATGTAGCAATGGGAAAGGAAAAATAATGAGGAAACTGAACATCTTTTATGGATCACATGAATACAAAGCCAAAATGGACTTAATTGCTTAGCTCGTTGAACATATGACATCTTTTCCTCTAAAGCTTCTACTACTGGCAATGTTTCCTCACTTCTCAATCATATTAAACCAATAATTAAAATGAAAAATTGCCCAGACTTACTATACCTTTGGGAAGGTATGTAGGTTGTTATTTTATACTGCATATCTTGTAAGCAAAATCCTTTTAAATTTTGTAGGCTGAAATAAAACTCAAAATCTGTGTTACATTCAGTTTTGGGAATGATTTAATCCCTGCACAAAAATATTGTTAAAGAAAAAATAAGCTTCATAATATTAATGGTCCATTCCGATGGGAAGATAGTCAACTCTGATATCTCACAAGCAACAAGCTGCTGAGATGACTTGAAGTCAATCTCCATTTATGCACATGTGATCTGTAAAAGAAGTCAATTAGAAACCATGACAGGTAGTTTCCTAGAGCAGATTCCAAGTCAGTGTACTATTCCAGTCAAGGGCCCTTACCGGACTGACTCTAAGTCTAAAGGAAAATCCACACTAACTGAAAGAGATGCCAGCTGGTTTCCAGTAGAGCAGCGGTGCTGTCTACAATCTCCAGCCTTGCTGGGCTGAGTTACACTATTCTAACTGAACCAGATGGGTAAAATCAAAACTACCAGTAACATTTCACAGGCCCTTAAAACATATGATGCAAATGATCAATTATGTGTACAGGACCTTAGGTGCCAATAAGAATAAATGAGGTTGCACTATATGGAGCATTAAAGAAAAATTAGCAGTTCTTTACCTATTGATTGTATGTTTCTTCTACTACTAAAAAGAAGAATATATTAATTTCATAAACTGCACTACAGATTTCTGCAAACCCTTTTTCCAGCTTTCTATATCAAACTGTGAACAAGAAGAAGACAGGGCAATCTTTGGGAGCATAATGACTAAGAATTGTGCAAGAGAAGTCAGTAGAAAAATTATAAAAAAAAATAAGGGAATATGTTTTACATGGAAAAACTATTGGGAACAGGAAAACTAAGTATTCCCCTGTGTGTTCTTGAAAGCCCCAACAAAATGTACTTTTTACTGTATATTTAGCAGATTACGAGAATTACATTAAGCAAGAGGTATTTTTCCATTATTGAAAATAGTAACACTCTTGGTTTTCTTTTTATTAAAGAGCTGCTATATAACACTTTCAGGCACTTTGCTATGTAGCAAATTCACGGCATTTCTACAATCCCAACAGAGGTAACAGATAGTATTTCTGTAGTTGGTCAGATCCCAAAGATCGCATTAAAAGCATAAGCTCAAAGTTTTAGTACTGGAAATATTCAGAACAGGTTCTTATATCCAAACTCTGTGGTTAAATAGTCAGCATCAGCCCTAATAATCCTATGTATGGAGGACAGGAACTGTTCAGCTACCTCTTGCAAAAAATATTGTCTGACTGACCTGGTTTAAACTGTTTAACAACTTTTGGTAAATACTGACATTTTAGAAATGGCATGTGAGCAAATGAAATAAGAAACAGTAGAAAAGGAAGTCACACATAAATGCATCGACTCACCTTGAACAGAGGGATGTTTGGGGTTGATTTTTTAACCCTTTACTAAGCATGTTTCACACTGGAAGTTACTGAAGTAAGGAAACTGCTTTCAACAAATACTCTAGTTTTGTTGAAATTACATTGTGTGTAGCAGCAGGGGAACTTACTACCACAAATTGTTGAGGAATGCACCACCACCACCAGAGGTATGGGTGAACTGGATGTTAAGAGGAATGGTCCTGCTATCCACATTACAAAAGCAAGTAATAAATTCAACCTACTTCCAGCTCAAGAGTTTTTGTGAAAAGTTACTGATTGAAGGCACATGGTCAATCCCAAACACTGATGGCAGCAAATGTGAAGTGTTACTTTGCAACTCTGGAATAACTCACCTTTTCTGCACCCCCATCTGGAGTCTCCCTTCATCAGCCAGTAAGGAGGCACCAAGATTATACAAGGCCAATAAACTGTTAGCACAGCCCAGCCAGCAACAGAAAGGGGCAGAAGAGCCCGTGGCCCTAAGAGGCTGGGGGCAGCAGGAAGAGCAGAGAAGGCAGCTACAAAGTGTTAGTGATCCTTGAGCTTTCACTGTTACAAACAGTGCAGACCTCATTATGAGAGTTTCACTAGAAATATAGATTAACACACCTGATGCATTAAGAAAGGTCAGGAAAACATTATATGGAGGAGAAGCTGGAAGAAAACAAAAAAAACCCACCAAAAGCCCCAGACTCAATAATCTCAGTCTAACACCATTAAAAAAAGTCATTCCCTGTAGCCTACCACAGCAGCAGATATCAAAGAAACAATGGTATGTTGAAAAAGAAAGGTCACACTACTAGAAGAGAGTTTAACATGAGCTGTCATGCAAATTTAAGATGATGAGATTAGGCTCACTGAAGTACCTCTTGGTACTGCCAAGGCTGCAAAGCATGTACCACAACCCACAACTACTTCTCTCTCTGTTGCAGCATCTTTCTTATACATTTCAAAAACTACTCTAATTAGAAATTACTAGATATTAAACACTCATGCAAGGCAAACCTACAACAATTCCTCTATAAATCAAGGACAAATCAGCAGTGTCTACCTATAGATGGAATTACTGCTGTAATTATTTCCATCTATGCCTGGATCCCCATATACCACTTGGGGAAAAATTTGTGCCTGATTTAAAAAAATCAAAACCCCACAAACAAAACCTCTACAATAACAAGGAAAGAAAACCTTTACCAGTTCTCTGAAAAATTTGAACAAATAATCCAGTTTCTGCGAAAGTGTATTGCTTTAGGGAAACCAAGACCCAGAAAGTACTAAACCAGTTGGACTAATTGTACTATAACTGAGCCAAATTAATTAAGTGAAGCCTACCTTCAATAGCATTTGTTTGCTGAACCAAACAAGCTTTTTCACTGTTTCAGACCACCTTAATGCAACATAGGTTGCTATACAATGTGTAATATGTAACATACACAACAACTACTGTTAAAGTGCATTGAATTAGACTTTAGACTTTCAGAGGCCAAAGGTAAGCAAGTGTCCACTGCTATTCACAAACCCATTCAACAGCTGTATATCAGAATTAGCTCATGTATGTGCACCAGTTTCAGGGTTTTGCTTCTACTTCATCATGAAAATTCTCACTTCTGTAGCCTTGTAAATTGTCTTCACTTTCTGAGGTGTGGACAAGAAGTTTCAAAAAAAATCCAAGGACGAGATCAGAGCAATCTATTCTCTGTTTTTACATTCACAAGAACAAAAAAAAAAGGAAGGCCCACGGTTTTGCCTTCACTGATGAAAAATTATTTTCCGATTACATGATGCCATACTATCTTGGTAAAATTAAGTAGATAAAAAAAATTCACAGTTGATATGCCAGGGCTTCCTCCTCTCAGCACTATTAGCACTTTGCAAGTTTATGAGAGCAGCTCCACAGGAAAATCAAAAGGCAAAGGCATCTTTTCTTCTTACTTCTGTTTTGATCATATTAAAAGTTCCATTACTATATAATACTTGCACACAATCAGGGCAGTCAAGCTTCACTAATTCCTTATCATAACATATATCCTCACTGCTCTCTTTCATGCTTAGGTTTCATATCCACCAGTTGCTTTCAGCTGATGTCAGTTTTAACCTTCATTTTGTTCTGCATTTCCACAGCATGAAGACTAGTTGGGATTCCAGTGCGCGACACAGGATCCTTTCAGCTCTGTACTAAAGGTGTTTAGAAACTCTTATAACCTGTCCTATTTCAGTCATAAACCTAGGAGAACCATTTCTGTGAGCATTTTGTTGATGGTCTGCAAAACTCCCTTGCTGGCCTGCTAAATGCATCCTTGGCCTCAACAGGAATATAAGGGAGAGCCAACTCCATCAAGCTCTCCACCTGGTCTCTATTTCTTGGGACACTGGAGTATTACAGAGGAAGTGGTGGGATAAGGAATGCATCTTTGCAGGATATCAAACTTTCTCTCTGGCTCAAAATCAAATTGAGAGGTCAACCCAACCGCAAAAGTATTTAATGAAAATTAAGGCTGAGGCTAACACTTTGGAGTAGATTTTATGTAGTGGAAGATGACATCAATGTTCTTTCCTCATGAGCCAAGTTCTCCAGCACTAAGAACATTGTCTCATCTGCACTTAATCTCTAGACTAGGTTACGGGCTGTCCTAAAGCACGACTTGGACAGCCTTGGTATTAACCTCCAAAATGCAGCCCTACTTCTAAATGTCTACAACAACACACAAAGACAAACTTTGTTCTGCAACTCTATTTTGCTACGTGGCCTTTATGTTTATAGTTCCTATCCCTCATTGAATACTACTAGCAAGACTTTGCAAATTATATGTGAGAGCCCTTACCTGGAATTGTTATATGCAAAAATGAGAATGAAGGAGAAGAGAGGGAAACATCAAGTGCCCACAGACACTTCAGGAATTATTCCAGGATGTACTTTTTTACATTCTATTAAATAGTATTCATTACTGGAAGGAATCCAAGAATATGCAACATGCTAACATATCTAAAAGGTAATATAGGAAAAAAAAGTAATACAATAATTTGCATTTTTGAACTACTACATTTATTTGAAAATTTCATTTGAAGTCTTTCTGTAGATCAATACTATGCATGCTTTTTTGCAGCAAATCTAAGTGGGCAACTTTACGATGAAATAGTCTTACTTTTTAAAAATCAGTAAAGTTAGAAAAATAAGCACAACTACATTTGTACACAAGGTCAGTGATAAGTAAACTTTAGATTCATAAAAAGTTAGGCCACAGTCAATGAAAATTACCAGCACTTTGTCTGGACTGCCTTGGGATTCCAGGGATGGCAAGTCTGCCAATCTGCAAGTCATCACATGTAGCTAAGATTGTCACTACAAGCAAAACAGTGAACAGCAAGAACCTTTCCTAAAAAGTTATCTACTCAGCCTGTAATTTTCTTCCATGCATGTTAATGTTTTGTTGCTGTTGTTGATTTAAAGCAAAAAAAACTTATCAGGTGAGGAGGTAACTAGCTGTATATGTCATCCATTTTTCTAAATGGTAAAGACAGGAAAAATAGCCCCCTCTTTCAGCCATTTTAACTCAGAAAACCAATGTATTTGAAAACTAATCACAAATGTAAGATTTTTCCTCATACTTCACTTAAAAATCTAAGCATAATAGTTTCTACAAATTCTTATTTCGCAGGGGATCTGAAACTGGTACATCAATATGTTTTCCAAATAGCTCTGCAAATATGTTAAGTAACTGAAATATAAAGAATGAACATATGTTATTACCAGACTCTAATAAGAATTAGGACTTTATTGTGCTATCATACACAGAAATACATACTGAGAGCCTTGTTAGACCACAGGTCTGACAGTGAAATACCTGAAAACATTTTTTGTACAGCAAACACACAGTCCTTCTAAGAGCAGTACTACTGCTTATGATCAAATTTAATCACAGAAATGAAACGCCGTCCTTTTTAAAGCAAGAGAAACCGAAGAATTTTTCCTTACCCTTCCCAAAATGAAGTGATCTGTGCAAGAGACCTATGCTGGTCTCCAGAAAGCTGGGAATTGAAACAGGACTGGCCAAGACAAAAAATAGTGCCAGAAAGACAAGATGATTTTTTCATCAATTTTGGTATGCCACATGGACAAAAGATGAAGAAATACCAGTAGAGACAAGAATCCTGAAAATCTTAAGGATTTATACTGACAGCTCTAGTGTTTGCTAACTAAACTACACACACACAGAGATGTGCACACACAGATTTGCAAGGAATGATGCTGACTTGGCAATGCTTCTTTCCTTTGAGATTCATGAAATGGAAATTGTTCTGTCCCTGAGTCTTCCATATGAGCTTTACCAGAAGAAAGCTAATTCCCTCTCAATTAAAAACAAAACATCAACCCCACAACTAAAACACATTCTTTCAGTGTCCTACATGTTTTAATTCACCATGTAATTTTTATTTCAAGGCATGGCATTAAGGCTTTTCCCTAAAATGCCAAACTACTTTTTGATCTCTACTGCTGACATGAAACAAAAGAGCTGTACATTATATAAATCTTCAGCTTCACTTAGCTTGAAACTGATAAAAGGAGAAAGAGAAAACAAAGCTATCTGCATAAATCCTTCCCAACCAAAAGGCATTCCCCTTACCCTAACTATCATTCATTTCTGCACATCTTGTTTGAATTATCATCTGAAGTTTGTCTTGTTCCATCTCCGGAACAAGTCAAGTAGCAGAGCATAAAGATATGGCTACATGAATAAAAACACATGATCTACTTGGTCACTGTAAACTCAAAAATAAGTTTAGACAGAAAAATATTATCTGGTAATTGACGTTACTTTGACCCCTTTCTTTCTGTATCCTGTCACATGCATTCAATCCAACATCGGCATGCACCTTCAATGTCATGAGAACCAACAATCTAAGAGAATCACTACATTTTTACAAAGCTGTGATATTCAATTCATATAAGACAGTATCATGTTACAGGAAGGAAAAGTTAAATTTTAAGACAAAGGGCAAGAACTGTGTTACTAGGCACTATAAAATGCAGCAAGTCCAAACAGGTGGCACAACAACAGTTTATCAAATTCACTGGCTCAGATGTTCCTGTGCAGAAAAACTGATCTATAGTAGAATTCCTGAAATGGAAAAATCTTCCTTTTCTCTATCCTTCTATTTCTGAATCATGATATATTTTGAGAATAAAAATACATTTTAAGGGGGTTTATATATTTATTTGCAGCATGTCTCAATCTATTATGTACCACCAATGATACAACTTAAAGTTGAAATCTCAGGCCTGAATTAATTACAAAGACTTGAAGTCTGATTTACTGCTTATCAGGTGAATGATGCACTGAACACTTGTTTTAGAGGAAGTTGCTCACTGTGTCAGAATTGGTTCATTTTGCGTATGCCTTCTGCAAAAGCATTTATTATGAAAGCAAGCAAGGCAAAATAAACGTAATTCTCTCCAGTTTCATGACTTTGGTTCCAAACTGTGCCCCAACAGCCTTACAATGACAGTATGAAGACATCAAGAGGCAAGGAGGAGAAATGTCAAGACGAGAAACTATGTCCAAGCCAACCAACAGTCTTATGATTAAAACACTCCTAAAGAATCAGAGAGGAGAAAACTGAATCCTGGTCTTCCACACATTATTCAAGCAACTTAACGCACATGCTTTGCACAGGATTTGCACTGCTGCTGAGAAAATGTTCTACAGAGCATTTTGATGGCACATTCAGTTATTGGGTATGACCTCTGAGAGGCTCAGTCTTTCATTAGCTTCTTGTTTAACTGCTGATAGGTAACCCCAGGAAAATCTGCTGGAGCAGAACCACAGGAAAAGTACAATGTGTTGCAAAAGCTGTGAATGCTGCTAGGTAACTTAAGCATAAATCATTATACTCACTGAAAGCATATTTAACTGCTACAACTAAATGCATACACAGAACCAACTGTCAGAGAATACCAAATAAACACACAGCATAATTCTAGTTATAAAGAACAAATATGAACAGAAGTGGTCAATGGTAAGAGTGAAACTCCTGTATAGAAGGGAGTAAGAACCACTTCAAATTTTGATTCAGCACTGAACACAGTACCTTAAAAAGTTAAGGTCAAAGAAATAATGGAGCAGTATCATGTGGCTTGGACGCTCTGCTAAGAAACCACACAGATGTAGTCAAAGGGCATTACTTCCAAATCCAAATAATTCTTCTTGTTACTCCTTTACTAACATAGTGAATACTAAACATATAATTACCTAAAGATTTGATACTTTTTCAAAATAACTTTCAAATGGGCATTAAATCCTATGGTCTTGGTTGTTGATCTTACTTGTGGAAAAAACAGGTAATAGCAGTAGAACCAGAATTAGTGAGCCGGACAAGACACAGGGACAGTTTGCAGTGGTTAGAACTTTACATGCAATGAATTTCTTTCACAAATGCATATTCTCACAGAAATTATTATTTTACTTCTAGTGGTATTGAAAAAGGAAGCAGAGTATGAAAATCTGTTCCTGAGTAGTCAATGACTGTTGAAATGAAAGAGAAGTGGGGGCAGAAGCCTGAAGCCTAGAGGATTTATAATGGTAACAGTGAGGCAAAATCTTGCCAGTTAAAAATAAAATCTGGAGGGAGAAGTAAAAATGTTAGGACTGGTTCAGAGATGTGCAGGGATAATCTTGGGCTATTCACCCAAGAATGTCATCCAGTTTTGATCACAGGCTTCATTTGTGCTCCCAGTTGTGCAGGAGAATAAACTTTATAGACGTTCAACAGCCTTATTCAACAAATTGCCCACAGGTAACACCTAAAACGCTCATACCAGTGTTCTGCAACTGCTTGCAGGATCGATGCTTAAAACATATTTTATTATATAACCTTTCCTCTATGACCTCAATTATGAATAGAAAAACACTATTTAAAAGAACCTGGGATTAATTAGAAGTAATTAAAAAGTAAATAAAAGTAATTAAAAGTATTTTGGTAGATCTAAAAACGTTTTAAGATTACAAGTCTTTGTTTTCAACACTTCTCTAATATAGCCATTATGTGATTTGCAGTAGAAACAGTATATAATTAAGACTTGCTTAGTTTCAGTTTTAAGTGCATTCTACTTTCCTTTTTTTCCCCAACAGGATGAAAATTTTTTAAGCAAAGCAATTACTGTATCTAAGAAAAATGTATTTCATAGAAACTGTATTAAATACACAATTAATTGCTCTTTTTATGGTACACGCTTCCAATAATAGAAATTACTATGGCACTTCCCACCTTCCTTTTCCAAGGTGAAAGGAATTTACTCCAATAAATTATGTTTTCTTTCTATTTCTAGTAGTTACAATTTCAAAGTTGAAATACATCCATTACAAACTTAATTGTAAAGAATTTTTCATTCACTAAGTTTTGGAATAAAATGTTCTTTATTTTGAACATTTTTTTAACATTACCTTTTCAGACAAAGGAATTATTTGTATGCCTCTGTTGTCTTCTCACTTGTGCTAATAATGTTTTGCCTTTTTAAAAAAAACCCAAACACTCCCACAACAGCTGCTTTCATCATTAACAGGTAACCAGCAGTATGTATATTAAACAAACTTGCAAATATGAGAATACTGAGAAGTCTCTCTCCATTAGACTGCACAAGTGTAAAAGCCTTGACAGTATATGCTGCAACAGCAGGTCTCAAAGCAACTTTGAGAGCCATTACCTCCAAAGACCAACTAACACACTTAGAGGCACAAACAACACTATGCAGGTTCCAATAAACACCAAGCAAAATTCATAGCCATGTTCATTAACTTAAAGCTATATATACTGCATCTAAGTAGCAGCATAAGCAATATTAATCATTGCAACTAACCACTGTATTTCAATGCAAGACAAAATATAAAGGCATCTTGACCCATCTACAAAGGAAATACCTCTGGAAACTACTGGAGGATGTTGGCAACTACTCCTGACAGATCACAGCCAGTGTCCCATTCTTGTAGTAGCACCAGTGAACTCCTTGCAGACAAACCTCTCCTATATTTATGGGACGGAAACAGATTAACTGCATCTGCTTTGGCTGTAGTGTGTCTTTTATTGATTCCAATTCTGACTTCTAAGAAACCAAACCAAAAGTAAGCAGGGAACAGTCATCAATACTGGGGACTGCATTAAGGCTACACTAAACTTTGTCTGAGAAAGGGATTTGTGGCAATTCAGTCAGTGTCTGATCCAAGTGTTTGATGTAGTGGTAACAAACCATTATGACCTATAATTTATATTTCGTCCACCAGTTTTAAAAGGAATGTTATCTGTCTACATGAGGATCACACACTATGGAAGCTGCATCTGTGTGTAGTTACTGAAAGCTGTAATGGCAGTAAATCTCCAGCAGAGAAAGAGATGGAGCCTTATAGATTCAGACATTCACAATCCAAAGGGCATTTCAGAACTTCAGAGCACATACAATATTGGCACAATAATATGCCTGAGAAAATAACCAGGGTAAAAGGGAAATAGAAACAAGAATATGTTTCAAGTTGTAAACAGACGCCTGTACCCTTCCTTCTCTACTATCTGTTTTACTGAGACTTTATCCTCCCAGCTATCAAGCCAGGCAACCCAGATATATGTTTTGTTTTAGCTTATAATAGCCACCATACAACAGGGCAATGGGCAGAGCATAAAGCACACCCATTTAATCTTTCTACCACAACATATATTTAGTGTACATCTTATCACACAATTTTGAAAGTCCCTGAGAATCAGAAGTCCCTATTTTCCCAGGCTCCATGAGACCGTATGGCCCACAGAGAACATACTGAATATACAAACCGACAGAGGAAGATCGTTTTAAGGTCTGTAACTCACAGCAGGAACTGAGCTAAGTTCAGTTCCACTTGGAAGCCATAAAAGCACGGGTTAAAAAAAAAGTGCAGCAGTATCTGGTGTTTGATATCTAACAGTATGTAACATGTTTATGACATGTATTAAGCTACAAAATCTGAGTTCATAGCCTGGGACAACAAAGCAGAACTCAGCTCTGGCATATGTAGAGAGAAATAGAAAGGCATGTCTCGTAGTGTAATGGATATTGCTGCTCCCTCAAGAGCTTGAGTTGCATAGAGCAGGTGGTTCGATAAAAGATATCAAGCACTTTGGAAAAAATTAAAATACAATTAAAAGAGCAATTAAATAGCAGCTGGTTTAAGAGTCAATTCAGATTGGGTTTTACTATACAAACAACACAACTCAGTTCTTCAGCATTATTTTTCAGAATTGACAGAGTAAGAAAGTTTGGATAAAATATGTAGTAACTAAAACTAAGTCACACAGAACTCGGTTTAAAGGTTAGTAAAATAATGAAATCTAGATGAGGTATCACTTTCAAACTACTTTAAAAGTATTCTGATTTTAAACTGGACAGTCAAGTCCTATTGTCTTAAAACATGTCAAGTCCCATGGTCAAGTCAGTGGTCTTAAAACAGCTTTCCTCTGATTTAAAAAAACCCAAACTTTCCCCTCCCTCACATAAAGTAAAATAACCAGAGAAGCAAAAAGAGAATATGCCCTAGTACATGATGGAAAGAGGAAGACATACCAACATGCACGACAGCATACCAAGCCTACATACTGGAAAAAAAAAGTTTTGTAGGTTAAATGAGATCAACAGAATTAAGTGCTAAAAATGGTCACGGTTAATTTCATAATAGGCTTTAAAGGGTTGGACTGTCTCCAGGAAGAACAAGTAGGAAATAATGTCAACACTGGTTATTCTTAATCATCAGAGTCTCATGTAGTGGAGAAAATTTTGTCATTTCACCCAGTGAACACCACTTCTTACTTTCATACCTCGAAGTATGATTCCCCCCCACAACCATCAATATTCTTTCTCTACAGCAAATGTTATAAAAAGTCAAACTGTCGATTTGGTGTTTTTTAAAAGTATGTTGGTTTTTGGGTTTGTGTTTTTTTCCCTGTTTTTAACATAAAGAATTAGAAAGAAAAATTTTGCATTTTGTATGACCCATGAGAGTTTGAATCAACTCAGTCTATCCTGAACTAAATTTTGGGTTAATATTCCAGGCTTATGAGTTTGTATCTCATTCTCTAGAGAGCAAAGATAAAAGAAAACTGCTGTTCCATGTATAGAACCCAATAATCCCATACAGAGTATTTTCTGAGAAATGCATTTCCAAAATACAACTTTCAACCAAAACTGGAACTTTCAATCACAGTACACCTGATAAAAAAAAACCAGTATGACATAAAAGAAGGCAAAATAATCCCAGAATAGCAGCATGTTGATTTACCTAGAACAGGAAAAAAGGTTTTAAATGAGGAATTATACTTCTTGTACAGTGTTCATTTAGGATTGAAGACAGCTTGGCAAACATACTGAAAAAGGGCACTTGCAACTGCAAAAAACCTGGCCGTCTTTCCCTTCCAAGCAGTATGCTCCATGGGTCCCTCTCCTCCCAGAGAGAAAGTAATCTGAGCTACCTCCATAAATTCTTCGAAGCACTTAGGTGAGTAGGAAAATAAGGAGCAGCTTCTTAGGCTGCTCTTTACCACAATACAGGTTGAGATGGAAGAAGCCCTTCTATTCCTCTGTGCTGGAGTACTCTGGAGGTTTCAGTACTGCCATCAGTCAATAACTGAAAAACCGAGGCTCTGTTACTAAGATAAATGCTTTAAAAAATGGTTGAATTTCTTAATTGCTTTCAAGTTTTAGGTTATACAGGGCTGGTGAACAAGATTTTTAAAGATATATATACTATGGCTGAAAAATTTCTGAAGTACTGTGAAAAATAGGTAGATTTCACTTTTGATTGAAAAAAAATAATCTTTCTCTACTCACTTGTGTGAAGTACAATAAAATAAAAAACTAAGCCAAGACCAATTTTCTTGTTTTGCACGAGATTTAGCTAAAACATAACAAGTTAAAACCACATCCTCTAAGTATTTGAGCTGGTCAGCTGAAGGGCTGCTTGTGCCCTATGCAAAAGTGATTAAAAATTTAGTTAAATTTTAATTCAACCGTTTTTCCAAAACAGGTGTTATAATAGTGTCATATAACATGAAACAAAATAGAGTGCATCCATAAGTATGCCATTTTGGCATAACATATATACACATATTGTGCAAGCTGAGCTCAGTTATACCTGAAAAATAACCACACTTACCTGTTAATGTAACTTAGAGCAACATAGGTTGGCTGCTGAAGCTCTTGTTTCTCTAATACACGTGGGTCTGTATCTGGAATAAAAAAATACATACACTGAACTGAGCTTTCTGTATTTACATTGAAGCATATGGGACTGTATCCTGCAAAGTAACATAAGCAAAGACAAGAGATATAAAATAGCTCAATCCAGTTTATCCATATAGACTACCCTTAGCACAGCTCAATCATTTGCTCATTCATTCATAAACACAGCATTGCATTACTTTACACAAGAATTTGAAACATCAACAGTGATGTAATTTCCAACTGTCACACAGCTTTCACAACTCCCCTCATAAATATTAGTTTTCACTGCTTTCCATGATTTATAGTGTTAAAAGGATCAAGCTTGCTTCTTTTTTAATGTAGCTGTTTCTAAATATGGTTGACACATTTTGAGATGTTTCAAAAGCAATTAGATCTCTTCTGCTGGGCCTTGATATTTTTCTCTGAGTTTTGCTTTCTCCCTTCTCTACAGTTTATTTTCTGAAGCTCTCAATCAGAAAAGTCATACAAAAAATGCACTTGAAGCAAAATGCCTGCCAAGCAGAACACTGCCCACCAAAAGCCCCAAAGCAAACACATGCAAATTCCCTCGAGTGCTAACTTTCTCACTCAAATGAAAAAATATGGTTTCAATCACTGTTTTCATTGTTCTTTGCAGTTAAGCTGGGCTTTTCTCTAACAAAGAAGGAGTCTTGGTTTAAATTTCTGAAACCAAAGCCAAGGGAGCATGTCCACAGTTTAGGCATTTTTTTTATACCAAAAACCAGGATTATATTGACGTTTCAAATACAGCCTTGCCCTACATAGCAGATAGGCACCTTTAGGAGTTCAGCATAAACAGTCTTCAAAAGTTCCCAATGGAAAGTGCGCATCATGCCTGTGCAGATTACTGCATAGTCATTAACAAAACGTTTTATGTGTTACTTCAAAAGCAATTCTGGGTGCAACTTCTGCATTTTAACTCTCAAGAATAAAAACTACCCTTACTAAATGGCTCCCCACAGCAGCACTTCTGCTATCCATCTTTTATTTCTGAGAAGTATCTACTTTGTGTTTTTTGAGGGGGGTGGGGTGGTGGGAAGCAGGGTGAGGAGAGGAACTCCAAGCAAAACCTGTATTTTGGATTGTTCTTGCTTCCTCCTACAATTTTAAGCACTGTTAATGTTCAAAAACTCATTATCTTGATAGCCACATTAGTTTGACCTGATCAGTTGCTTTTAGTGGGTTTTGTGGGTTTTTAAACAAGATACAGTTATTTTGAAATCTGCCTCTGGTGCCCTGCCTTAAAGGAAGATTTTTAACTGAACTGAATGTGGACTGTGCTTGAGGGCTGGTGCATTTGTCACACCACTGCTGAAGCAGATAATGCCTTTATTCAGGGAGAAGAGAATCCCCTGTCCATCTCTCAAAGCTCAGACTGATCCTAGTAATTTTTCATACATTTGCTCCCGCACAGCTCAGGCTGCAGGATTTGCTAACGTGCCTTTATCAATATGTCCTTGAGGAGATAAATAACTCTAAGAAAGTTCAGAGAAGAGAGATAAAAGCACAAGTGCCAATCCAACCAGTAACCCCAAGTCTGTTATCCTTAAGAGGAGCAGATCTTGCTGGTGCCTGGCAAAATTCTTCAGTAATTGCCAACACACCATGCTCCATAGACACTAAAGCATCAGTTGTCTTCCATGCTATCTTTATAATTCACTTCTCTGAGGAAGTTAGGTTCACACAACACACAAAGATCTTTTACTTGCTTTAAAACCCACCATCAGCTAGCAGGCCAAGAACACAACTGCTGTCATGGTGAGCTCTCTTAGATTTACACCTTGGTGGTGCATGGCCTGCCGTGAAACTGTCTTGATCCAGAATGTCTGCAGAGCGTTAATCCCAGCCAGGACTATCTGAGAACTGCCTCAACCTAAGTTTAGGCATCTGTGGCTAAATGACTACGTCTTTGCTAATCCAGTTCTTAAATGGGATTAACCTCCACCTATAAACAACAGTTTCTGTGACTGAAGGAGACAAAGTTGGAGCTGGTTTACATCAGAGTGCTGCACATTATCTGTGGGAGAGGACCAGGAAAAGCTCTAATGGAGAGCCAACCACCCTTCCGCTGCTCACCGTAATACCAGCTGAGCATGAAAATGCAAAGACAAAATCCAAAAGCCCCATAACTTTTGTAGGAGTGTGTTATCAAAGCACAGAGAAATTTGCCTGCTGGCACCCGGAGAAAGCAGACTCCTGTCTCATAGTAGGTGCTGCCTGACACATGAGAAATACACTGCACAGTCTCCATTCGATCTCTCTATCCCTCCTCCTGACATGTATCAGACTTCACATGTAATTCAAGTCAATTTTGTTGTATATCCCAATTCCACAAAATAATCCAGGATGTGGTAAAAAAATCTTGTATGAATTCAGCACTCAAAATGCTTGACATGTTTTTATTTCTCTTGTAACCAGCTGCTGGGTTGTCAGTCATGAGAACACTACATTCACTTCTGTACTGTAGCAGGAACTACACATAACATTGCTGGATATTATTTCTCTTCCTCAACTATAATATATATAAAAAAAGCATAGTAACTTGTGTCAGGGCCACCACATGGTCCTCAGAGAAGAGCAGAAACCAGGCCAGTTGTGTCACAGCTGACAGCAGCCATGGGCCCCTGGCACAGCCCTTACCCAGGTGGAGAGACACAAAGGCCACACTGGCAGCTCCACTGCATCCACCTAAAACCTGCACAGTCTTGCTATCCAGGGCACATGCACACTTGGCTCATCACTGCCAGTTTTTTTCTCACTGTCTAAAAATGCCACCAGTCCATTCCTTCCTGCCTCCATTCCCTCTTCCTCTGCCTAGCCTCAGTCCATGCCTTTCCTCTCTCCTGCCCCTTCCTAACCCCAGTTTTTTCTACACATCCTGCCCTCTGTCGGTCTCTTCTGCTCTCACTATCAGCTCTCCTCTCCCGGTATAAGAACAAGTTAAAAATCACATGGAGATGTCTATAACCACATGTTCAGTCTCGTACCATAGGATTGAACACAGATGTAATTCATTCCCTGAACTGCCCTCTTCCCTTCAGCCTCTGACTCCACCTGCCTCCCTACCCCCTTTGTTGTATCTTACTTCCAATTTAGGCAGTCTCTGCTTACATTCTTGATGTCAGTCAGCACACTGTTGAGCACAGAGTGAATAGACGTTGTTAACAACTACAAAAAGTCCACAGCCATGCCAGGTTTGATTAAAAAAAAACCCAAAACACAACAAAACAACCCAGTAATTAGCATTTTGTTAGCATTGTTTTCTTTCTTTCTTTTTTAAGATAGCAAACACTGCTACAGTGAGATTAAGTAGCAGTATTCCCTAATGCTGAACCTTCAAACCTGGACTTCCAGCACTCTGCTTCTCTCATGCCTAAGCACATTTATATAGACACTAGCAATGTTTTCTAACACCATCCATGCTGCCCAAAGCATGTCTTCGAACATGTGTTACCCCACTCACAGGATGTTATCCATCAGCCAACTCTCTCAACTATCTGACTCCAGAACAAGGAGCATGGGAGACAAAAATCTGCTGTCAATCTCACAAAATGGTCCTGTAAAATGTTAAATGTTTAGTCAATGTTTCTTCAAACTCACATAGACTGGTCAAAGTCAGCCCCAAATAGCTTAAATAGTTTCCAAACAGACACCTATAATGGATTAAACACTCACAGATGATAAACCTTTTCTTGAAAGTATTTAAGCAGTAGACCCTAGGGCTGATCTGAGTTTCCTTTCTTATAAGAAAAATATCTACCACACATAAAATAACTACTACAGATCTTTAAGGGACTTGTTGATTAACACAACTTTAACTAGTTACCCTTGCTTCTTGAATTAACATGGGATATCAAAGACTTACTGCTTCACTGGTTTTGCAGTAATACTTTAAATCTGGTAAAACAAAGTGCCACCCGTTGTACATTACCTGCCTTCATTATTAGTCTCTTTTTGTAAGCATTATGTTCCATTGATTTTGTTCCACAGCGGGAAGAATTACTTTCTGTAATGCTGTGGGGTTTTTTTTAGCTATGTCCTCTTAATTTACTATGGTGTTAGATTTTGGAAACCCTCCTTTTTTTCTCTTTATCTTTAATGAAATATTATTAAAATAAAATTTTGATCTCATATGAACTGCCACAGGGTTTTGTTCTGGGTCCCACCACCTCACTATTAAACGACTAAAGTGTTGGTGCTAAGATTCATGAGAGAGAGAGAGTTACTCAACTAATCATCTATAGGATTAGACCCCTCCAATTTCTCACATTCACAACCTGTTTCATACTGCACAACCAGACAAGTAGTATGAGTGTATAATTAAGGCTGAGAGATCATAACTTGCACTGTACCGTCTTTGAACTGTTCACACAAAGCCAGGCATTTTCTGTGGAGCATGTTCTACGATTACTAAATCACCTCATTACACAGAAATAACTTGTAGCTTGAAAGCACTGCAAAATCCTAACTGGGTGAAGTATTTTAAAGAGAGCAAATAATAAAAAAGGCATACACAACCTGTGTAGGTACAGTCTTCAATTACATAACTCTGTTCTACATAAATATTTCTGCACAAAAATACATGCCACATCTTCATTGGGTATAATGGAGCAACAAGTTTTTACCCTACCAGATACAAAAGTTATCATAAGCAACTTCACTTTCATAAAAAGTGGTTTTAAATCACTTAGCAAAATCACTTTTCACCTTACAAAGTGCTAGCAAATTTCAGTGGCATTATTTTACAACCTCGAGCTTTCTTCTTACAGAGATTAGGAAAGGTCACTACCACTAGAAAAGTAGTAAAGAGAGTGTCAGAAGAAAAAAATAATGACCTGAAGGAGGTAAAAATTATACTGCTCTTCGACATCTTGAAGTGGCTAGTCCTGCTTTTACCCCACTCTATCACCCCTTAACAGGCAGAGGCTGAAGTCAAGATTGACAAGAGTCAAGGTGCCTAAAGAAGAACATATGAATCCGTGTTCAGTCACAAATGCAGTGACTGGATTGTCAAAATTTTTTGGTAGCTGTAATTCTCCAACAGATTTCACTGACATTGCGGATACTACTTTTTGGGAGGAAGGGTTTAGAGATGTCCATATCTTAAAAAGACTTAGGTTTCAAAAACACCTCCTCATGACTCATCAGCTGTTGCAAACTTAAGCCAAATAGTTGTAACAAAAGCAAAAAGGCAAAACTCCCCTTGCCAACCCAAGGGTGTTACTTCCATTGCTGTTTAATTTCAAAAAGAGTAATGAAATGCCTCAAATATTATGAAAATAACAGCCCTGCAAAGAATTTTAAAAGTGCTAAAACTCATATTTGCAAGGACCAAGGACTTACAACATGACCTCTCTCCCAAGTCACTTGGAGATGTTTATGATAATCTCACCTTTTTGTGCAAGATCACACTGGGGTAAACTGCCAACACAGAGGTCCCATAGTCTCACAACTGACTTTGCCAGAACATCCATACACACATTCTGCTTGCCCACCAGCAGGTTCACAGAGTGCCTGTCTTATATTTCACTTGGCCTTGAAACTGGCTGATATAAGTCAGCTCAGCTAGTTAATTAAAACCCACACTTCCCTTGAAACTAGCTTGCTTCACTAATGATGCCAAGGCAAATATTTCTGTTGGCTTCCTCAAAAGTCCACAATTGTTCTTATGTGGATGTAGCTTAAAAAGCCAGAAACAGATAAATTCAATGTTACTGGAAACCGCTCCCCATCTGAAACCTCCATTACAAGGAAGCCACTATGAATTTCACAGTCTCAATTCCAAAAGCAGCATTATTCAGGTTTTCTTATGAATTAAAAAAAAAAAATAATCACAGACAATTGTGATTTTATAGATATTAATACAGTAGCCTATTTAGATCTTTAATAAAAAAAAAATTTCCCTCATCCCCAAAAAAGAGATGATGCTCTATACTTCAAAGACAGAACACTGGAGAATAAATATCATGATTCTGTGTGAATTTGTAACCTACCTGACTTCAAGAACACCTTTAACATTTAAGTACAAGTTGATTCTTTCCAAGATCAAGGTGTTAAATGCCACAGAGATGGACTTATCAAAATTGTGTGGAACAGATCAGACATCAAACTCTTTCACATTTCCAGATTAAGCTTCCACTAAACAGGTAACTAAAAAAGCTACATTCAGCTACATTCAGCAAGTACAAACAAGAAAACACTACATTTCAACTTTCACAATTTCAGTGACCACTAGAGGCTTCAGAGAATTTTTTAGTATAGAATTCTGCCTGTTTGGTCTATCTCAGAGTTGCAAAAATTTGTTAGTTAGCTGCAAACAGTTTATTTCCCCCATCAAATTGTGTGTAAGTGCATGAAGCCACAAAGAAAGAAACCCTTAAAGACATAGGTCATGTAAGTATTACAAGGAGGTCATGAAACTGCAAAAGTTTGGCCCGCTGGGAGACTCTCAGGCTGACAGTGCTGTACTGGCACTGCTGCTGCTCAAACCAGGCCTGTGGACTTCCCATGCAGCAACTGACTGATTGCAATTGCTACACTACAGTGAAAAAATAATGTAGTCCTAAAACAAGGTAAAGCATCAGAGGTTGAAGTCCAAAAGCTAAACCACCGTGGACTTCTCCTAAAGCCTGCAAGAACAAAAAGTTATCATTAATCTTAGTAACTGCCAATTACATATTACACATGTAGACAAGTGGTTAGCAAAAGGAAATGTCAAACAGAAGGTTTATTTAAATGGAGGCTGCCTCAATAAGAAAAGCCAACAAGTGTTCATTGGGAATGCACACACAGGCAGCTGGAAAGCAAAGAAAGCAGCTGCTGACTTAACACCCTGGTTTAGCACACACTAGTCTCTTCATGTAGGTGCACCTCCCAAGGAAGTGAGGCAGTCCTTGTGGAAGTTCCCACAGAAAATGGTAATTTGTAAAAACTGCCTCTTCATCAGAAACACACCACGATCCCAGGGCCACCATTCCAGCATTTTAGCTTCGGTGAGTGTTATGACTGCAGAACCTCTAAAATGCCATGAGAGGACATCACTGCAGAGGAACCATATAAAAAAGGGGGTCACAGAAGTTCAAAAGCAGACTACTGAAAACTAAAGCAAAAAAACCTCCAAGAACATCACAACCAATAGCAAGCATTCACTGTTAGACTAGCACATGTGAAACTCCATTTTATAACACAAACTCTGTGAGACAAGAACTCAGAGCTTTCTCATATGAGAAAATGGTATCTTGCTGGGTGAGAAAATAATATATGGTATTTCAGATAACCTACACAGAACCAAATATATGCTTTGGTCTTACAGCAAAAAGAAGAGTAGAATAGTATTTTGGAGCAATCCTACTTCATCCTTGCTAGCTGCTATTATTTAATACTATTTATAGTACTATTTAATTCAGGCTGTGAACTTCTAGAAGTAATGGCTGTGCCTCATCTTCCACTGTCCAGCCCAAAAGGGTTCTGATTACAGCTTCACATGCACTAATTTAATGCACAGATATTAAAAGGATTTTTGGAACACAAGTGAGATGATACTTTGACATTTTTAATTTTTAATTTAAAAAACCGATAACCAAGTAAACATAAACACAAGGATTTTGAAACCTTCTGAAGAAGGTTTTTCTGAAGTGTTTTTCATTAAAAAAAAATTGTGATATAATCATATGTAGGAAAAATGTATTTCAGATATGGACAACAGAAAAGAGAAAGAATGCATAGAGTGCAATCACAGATCCTCAATTTTTAAAATGTTCTAATTTCTGCAATTAAGTTAATTATTGCACACTAGTAAGTGATCACAGTGCTCCTCGGTTGCTGAAAGCAACCTTTGGATCTGTCATGCTGTCTTCAAATAGGCAATTAAAATGAAAAATGAGAGTGTGCATAACTTCCCAGTGTCATATATTATATATAAATAACACATAAATAAGAACAGGACAGAAGTGCTCAAACCAAACACTTGATCAACTTAGTCATGCCTTTATCTGTTTATTTGCTACTCTTGAAATCCTTATTACAGATAACCCACTGCCTTAAGAAGAGTTTTCTCTTGCCAGAAATTAAGAGAATTTTCCAATCCTCCATCCCCAAAATAATTTGCATTAACTGAAGTTGGGTAGTACCAAACACAAGGTAGTGGACAGATCCAAGCAACTGATCTGTTCCTCTGTTCCTCTACGAGGCAATCTAGCTGACCAGAACTTGCCCAAGGTTGCTTACTTGCTTTACATCAAGTATAGAATTTATTAAATCCTTTATTTAAAATGTAATAAAAAAGGAGAGTAAAATACAGTCTTGAAGGTCATATGTAGCCTGTAAGGAACAACATCAGAGCTCCCTTCCCATCCTTACAAGGTGTGTGAGCTCTCTGTGTACTATCCTGCATTTTCTTAGCTTTCCCGAAACCTGGGAAGCAGGTTTCCCTCTGGCAGGCAAGCACAACTAGCATCCTCTCTCAGTAGAGAAATTCAAGCTGTGGCCTTTCCTCATCCCATTACAAGCAGTGCAGATTGGAGATACAGCCCAGTCCATGAGGGTTCCCTCAGACCTCTGACACACCTGAACAACAGGCTACCATCCACAGTCTGCAGTTGTCTCTGGCAGAAGGAATGGCACCTGATCAAACCATTTTTAAGTCATGTCCTATGCACCCTCTCCTCTGAAAACCCAAAGAAAACTCCAGCAGCAACTACAAGGCAAAGAGCTGTGTAAGAAGGCATAACCGTAACTCTTTCAGGAAATAATACTGTGCGCTGTGATTGAAGACACCCAAGTAATCTCCTTGGTAGCTTATGTCTCAGCATAGACAAAGTAATGCTGTAAATCAGCTACTTAATTTCTATTCAAACAGAACATAATTGCTGGTAACCGGCTGAAGAGCTACAAATGTCAAAAAGGTGTCTTCGTGATCTTTCAGATGTAATAAACTGCAGGCACACTTCATGTGCCATGGTGCTTTTCCACTTATTATGCTAATTAGTTTTATTTGAAACATACAATTATTGCTGCAACTAAATGTAATCATTAATGCATTCATTCAATAGGTAAAATATTCATGAATCAAATCAACAGGAAATCAGCAGAGTGCTGGAAAGGTCCCTTAGGGAAGGAAAAAAAAAAAGAAAGACTGCTGCTGCTTTATTTTATTTTAATTTTTAAATTGTGAGATGTATTAAATTTTTAAGTGCTTGAAATGTTAAGAACTTGCTTGCAATTTTTAAGTGCAAATATAACATAATGAAGCTTGATGTAGAGAAAAATTAGACTGCCATTTTCACAGAATTTCCCAACATTTAATTCAAGTGAAATAACTTCATGACATGCCACTGGAGAGTAAATAAAAGGTGCATTTGCGCTTAACAGTCAAGCACACAGGGCATAAGATATATTATTAGTAATCTCTAAAACGATCCCATTTCAGTAATTGAGCGACCATTTTTATTCCTCACCACACTATGATGTCTCTTTTGTCTGAGAGGTTTGAAAATTCATGCACTGTGGAAAGGCAATCACTTCTTATTTACCCAGATTGGGGAAGGTCCCTAGAATTATTAAAAAAAAAAAAAAATCATGATTTAAGGATATTATTCTATACTGAAACAACAGTAAAACCACCTTCATGACGTGCAGCACTGGCCCCTGAAATGCACACACCAGCATGATGGTCTCTTTAATCACGTTTGTAGGCCCTGACTATGCTCAGTACTCTTGGCACCGGCAGTAACACCACAGCTATGCTCGAAGAGCCCTCTAACTGGGACACAGCAGCAGCACATGGAAAGAACTTCTCTGCCTGACAGAGTTGTATTACCTCCCCAGATGATTCCCGAAGCCAACAAAACCCCTCTGCCTGGCTGGCTGTGCCCCCCTGCTCCCAGAGGCAACCTAGTACAGGGTTGCCTATCCAAGGGGAAAGCGTTTGTCATTCCTTGCGCTGAAAGACTGGAGAGCATGGAGGAAAAGGGCCGGAGGGTGCTTTCCAAAGCAGACCCAGCCCTGCATGCAGAATTTCTAGGTGTTTGGTCAAAAACCTCTGTTTCCAAAGTTCACACATTCCTCCCCTCTCTAAGGTCATATCCATCATACACATCGGGAAGCTGACAAAAAAAGAAAAATGAAGAGCATTCACCTTGCATTCAGCATTTTGCCAAAATTATGAGAAAATAAATTTTTAGAGTTGGTAATGGATTGATTGAGGGTTTAATTCTGTGGGTTTCCAGGAGAACCCAGGTCTGGCCCAGGCAAATCCATTGGGAGGTTTGGCCTTTTTTTGGGCAAAACTTGGTAACTAGTAGTGGAAGAGCAATTTTTACATAAACCACAAGGCTCTGCTTTTTCATATCAAGTATGTGAGGTGAGTATATGCTTAAAGCCATATTCTAGGATAAACAGTTTTGCATAAAGCAAGCAGTTATTTCAAAACAGCTAGTTTCCCTATCAAAAAAATTGAAAATTTATAGGTTTGTGTTTTGCCTTTTTATTAATTATTACTCAAATACGCAAACCCCTGTTTTCATTTAGTTTTAATAATGAAAACCTGGCTAAACATTCCAAAATAAATAAAACCTACTATTATTTTAAATAAAACTTCAAAATATATATCTTGACAGTTCTGATGCTTGAGGGTTCTATTTCCTTAAGTAGTAATGATCTGTCCAGGAGTTAAAATAATATGATTATATCCCAACTCCATGACCAGCTAAACCACAACTGAACTGCAGTGGTACATATTTCATTTACAATGTCAGAAGATTTCCATTTCAGACTATCAACACAGCACTAAATTTTCAAGTGTCTCTGGAAACAGGCCACTTCTAGTTTTGGTTGGAAACACTAAAACGAACAGCTACAGGCATTGTAGTTAGTATTTCACTAGTTCAACCTCTTCATCTTTACCAGGAATGAAAAAGGAAAGCTTTTTACTCTCAGTTATTTACTCTGTCTTCACTCCTCTGCAAACAGTGGTTGAGGGATTTTTTGGTTTATTTTGAGGGAGGGTTGCATAAGAAGGAAACGACAATATTTTCCCATAAGTCACTAAAATTACTATAAGAAGCTCACCTTCTGGGCTACTACTTTGCACAGTCTTTTAAGAGACAGATGGGATTCCTAATCTTTACTTCCTACTGACAGGAACAGGGAGTGCAAAAAATGAAACAATTTCTTGTAAGGAAGAAGGAAATGGCATCATTGCCCTGCATCAAGAGATGCTTCCTCCAGAAGATGGCAACCATGCCAGGTGGAGCAAGGATGGGAACCAGATGAATAAGAATGCCGGGTGCTCAGATAACCTTTATTTCCTGAAATGTCTTTTTCCAAAATTCATTTGGACATACTGTGCCTTACATAATTTTATTATTTTTTTATTATTAATTTGTCATTTCTGTCAGGTGCATAGCCCCTTGGGTGTTCTACGCCAGTGGTGATGAGAAAGTTGACAAGGAGGTACAGGATTAACAACAACAGTAACAAAAATAACAACAACTTATTCCTGTCATGGGAAGCCAGAGCAGTCAGTCAGACCCAAGAGTCTCTGACAAAACCGGAGCATGACACCTGCCATGAAACATGGGGCACACAAACCTTTGGCTTCCCCGAAGAATGTGGCAGGTTTGATGGGTCACCCTCACAGAAGAGCCGTGCAGCTGCCTTTATCCCTGTTAGAACCTACAATATTATCAACTGCTTAAATACTGTGTCACTCCCCTGTAGCTATTTATTTCCAGTCATTTCTACAGAAAGGTACTGAGGTGTTTTTTCTACTTCCTGCAGCTCCGATGCAGAAAAAAAACCCAAATCAGTTTGTATTGAGTTAAGCCTCAATGCCTCTGAAAAACAAAATTTAAGGCAAGAGAAAAAAACCCCCAAAAGGTAAATGCTCAGTTTAAAATAGAAAATAAAAGCCTAAAAATACTGACATTAAGCAGAGATTTAAGGAAATAAATGAGCTTAATAATCAAAGATATTTTAAGACTATGGTATGTTCTCACATATTCTGTTTTTATTATCCCAATCAAAAACATGCATCATCCAACAAAATAATAATTTCCCAGTGTGAACACATAGGCTATACAATAAGTCACCAATTCCTTTAAGATTCTAACACTATCTTTGCCCTCACATAGAAATTTGAAATAGAATTCTTAATCAATTAGACACACCAATTAATACAAAGTTAGTTTGCCATAATAAATAAAAAAGAAGTATTTACAATTAACAGGAAGACTATTCACTAGAAAAGCTCCCAAAATATTACATGCCATTCTTTGGCTTCCACAGTTTTCCTGACATTCATGTAAGCTGAAGTGTCTGTACTTCCTTAAAGTCTCATATAAAAGAAAGCAAAAGAAAGGCACTGCACTTTTGGCAGGTGAAAGTGGTGCTCCAGGTTCACACAAGTCAAGCTCAGGAAAGCTTCTGAGCAGAGAAAGCTCATTTTCTGCTCAGCAACACCTAAGAGGATCAAGCAATCTAATAAATGCACTGATATGTCAAAAATCAGTTTTAATTAAGTAAAGGGAAGGTAAGGTAAGATAAAAAACATGAAACAGAAAATTTCCTACAAGCAGGAACATTTCTCCTTGCATTGAATTATGTACAGAAAAAAAAAATCTGTTCTTATTTTTGTACATGACCTTGAAATGTGTATTTCTGATGCAAGAGTGCAGACAAGCGAGGCCTCACTCCTCACTCAGTAGAACTTCAAAAGGTAGCACAGTTGTGGTACAAAACAGTGCTAAGTTTACTGCATTTACAAGTCTGTGGTCATTTGAAAAATGGATTATTCAGAATCTCCAGAACACCAGTTATTTTGCTATTCTTATGTATTATAAATAATTAGAATCAAGAACTTAGACACAAGTAGGGAGGAGGACATTGTAAATTCAAGCAAGACTTTTCAGATAATGATACATAAACATCTACTGTATATACACACTTTTCCTGGTATCTCGAACAAAAGATGCACATTCATCTAGGCAATTCAGCTGCTAATTTTACATTTAATTGCTGACAAAGAAAATTACTTTCTAAAGTGATAGTATAGTACCTTTTAAATTCTACTATTGTTGCTACTAAACAGCAATTAACCATTAGAAGTTGATAGCATTATCCATTATTACAGCAATAAATCTTAATATTATTTTTCTTCTGTACTGTTCCTCCTCCGATCAAAATTCAATTATGAAACAAAAAGCACAGCAGACATTTATCAAAATTACTTGAGGAATATGATACAATGGAGACAGTAGATAAAGGTTGTGATGTTGAATTTGAGGGCAATTTAAACTGATGAATTTGTCTCAGTGTTTATTCAGCTATGTTGTAACTTACTCTGTTGGAGTTATTTTTAAAAACATTTTCATAAAATTCTTTAAAGAGCATTAAATAATTTGGTCCCAAAAGACTGCCAGGCACTTTCACTTTAGAAATCAGAAAACTAATATCACCCTTCCAAGTATGTTATTACACACAACAGCAGGTACCCTCTTATTTGTAGTCTGTTCCTCTTTTATCAAGAAATAGCATTAAAAGTTTAAGAAAACTCTTTAAAACATTTCCATCGAATGATTATTTAAAAAGGTATGGCCTAATAAAAGGAACCTGTTCAGAGGAATAGCTTGTTTGGTTAGCTGTTTCTAAACAAATTAATAAAAGAATCCAACCGGCAACAAAATCTTTCTCCAGGTTCAACAGACACCTCCATACCAGCATCAGGACAATATAACGCATTCCTGCCAGGATATTTCAGTAAAGTTGCTTTGAACTCTTTTTATATTCAGGACTAACATGGTGTGCAAGTATTACAAGAGATTACAAGCAAAATCAAGATCACTAGTAAGAATGCTCCCCTCCCCCAAAGCATTTTCCCTGTCCCTTCAATAAGTCTTTTCTATTCGCTGCTCCTGTCTCTAACTAATTACATCTACTAAAGCTAAGTGAAATATCTCCCTCTCCATTCCGTCTGGATTTTAGCAGCATCTAATATTCATTCCTTAGTGCACTGGCAGTGTGCTCACCTCTTGCTTTATAAAGTGGTGTTGATTTGCAGTGAGAAGCAGAGAAATGCATAGTAACTCCTTCATAATTTATTCTAGCTCTAAAGCTTTCCACTGCAGTCTGTAGACTACCCAATAGCCTAGTCAAAAAGAAGACAAACATCTTCTATGACAGAAAACTGTGGGGAAGGTGCATGAATTAAAGAGTATGGAAATAAACACCTTAAACAAACCACCTCAGTGGGAGACTGAGATTGTCTGGTAATGAACTGCAGACAAGATGCTTAGAAAATCCCCATAACAAAAGAAAAAGCTGCATATTGTCCAAGGGTTCCCATGTCAGCACCACCTCTGAAGCCAGAAACATTAATAACTTTTCTTTTGTTTTTCTTCTTTCTGGGAAGAACAAGGGAGTTGAAATCAAAACAAACAAACAAAAGTACCTAAAGAAGATTTCTTTCAGTGCTAGCTGAAATTTGTCCATGCCAAGCACTAACTGTCCGTTGCATCATCTCAGCAGCCAGGCTTGCCATTTGGATGAGATAATTAACCTTGGTTACATCTTTTCCTAATTAGATCTACCTTTCTCTGCTTTACATACTTGGAGAACACTTGACTAAATTTATTATCAGTGAAATGTACCAGACTGACAGCCGTCAAAAATGCCCTCTATATTGCCCTGATAAGCAGAATTTCGCTATGAGCAGTCAAAATACAAGTTCTTCTACTGTTATATCACTGGGGTAAACACCAGCTTCCAAGCCTGAAAGTGCTGGCATGTAATTTCAATAGAGGATGAGACCCAAGTACTCTGACAAAGCACTGCAACCTGACTTCAATGGAAAGAAATCCGGTGCACTGTGGAAGGAAGGTACAGGAAGGGAACACGGTCTAACATCAGTTAGTGTTAAATCATCAGTTGACTGGACAGGGGTGGATGACAGGAGGAGACTGCACTACAGTCATGTTGCAGCCTGAGGTAGTGTCTGCTGGAAATACAATAGTCCATTCTTCATGTCTATGCAATAAATGGGCTTCTCTCTGCAGCTACCAGTTAATATTATAAATCAGTATGTTTTGCAATATTAAAAGGCACTCCAGCTGCAAAGGAACCAAGATCATAAATTCTTTTCAGTGCATTTTTTAACAGCTTCAGACAGTAGCACGGCTTTCCTGAGAACACTAGATAGCTTAAAATAGCTGCTTCAAATTTAGGTTTTGATACAGGAGATGGAAAAGACCTGTATGAACTATTTAATTAAGAGATCAAACCACCAAGACCCATGAAGGAAAAAATCAGCTCTTAACAAAAGGTTTTAACTCTGTTTCTTGAACCTCTATGTGATGTTTTTGAATTAAGACAAAAATCCAAGTTGAAGAACATCTCCAGATCTCATCTCTCTGTTGCTATTAACATATGGCAAGTTAACAGTGGGGGCAGAATTTGAGGTATTTGTCAAAAGGATGAGCACGCTAACTAGAGGTCTGGGGAACCCACACACTAGCTCTTCCTCTGACAGGCATGACAAAGGTTATTGCTAATCAGTTTCTTTTCCCATATGAAATCAATGGCTCTTAATCTCCAGTTGAACACTTAATTTACCAAAAAGGAAACGAGACTATTTTTCTACAACTCAACAGCAGCTGTAGCTCCCCCCATGTGTTGCCTATGTAAATTACCTCTCTGCTGTACAAGCAGAGAGCAGGTTTGGAGTGGGAGAGGAAAGGAACACTGTAGTATCTGCCATGTCTATTAAAGGAACTTCGGGATTCTCTGGCTAACTATTCTCAATAGCTGCAATTATTGCTCAGTGTTTTCACTGAGACTTGGGCTCTGAATGTGAGATGAAGAGCATGTTATGAAATTTGAATGGATGCCATCGGCAAAAAATCCACAGCTAGTGTTAAACCCAGTTATGTGTGACAAACAAAGAAGGGAGTCTACTAGCTAGCACATTGTCTGGAATGGTGGACATGGAGACAGCACATTATGCCATATCTCTGTAAGACAGGACCCCTAAGAAGTGAAGCAGATGTGAGAGTTTCATGGACTTTGTTGAACAGATTAGATGACAACATAGAATACTGAACACTGGAACAGGCTCCCTGGGGAAGTGGTCACAGCACCAAACCTGTTTGAGTTCAAGAAGCGTTTGGACAATGTTCTCTGGTACCTGGCGTGATTCTTGGGGTGTCCTGCACAGGGCCAGGAGTTAGACTGAATGGTCCTGATGGGTACCTTCCAACTCAGCATATTCTTTGATTCTATCCTTTTCTGCTTCTTACAGTAAGTCTGGACATAGTCCTGGTCTTCAGCACAACCAATACATTCTAGGTGTTGTTTTCTGTCCAGGTATAAAAGGACCACCTTCTTTCTTCCAGTTTTAAAGCCAATATGAAGAAGAACTGTCATGAGGAAACTTGAAAAACATTGCACATTAGCCCACTAATGCTAATGGTAAAGCTTACCTTAAAGAAAATTATTAAGCACCAAAGTTAATTTTCATCCAAATTTTAAATAAGAGAGTGAATGTTCTGCACTGGCTAGGATCAAAGACCTCAAAGTCAATTTCCAGCTCAGTCACAGACTGCTTAATAGTCCTGACAAACTAATTTCTTTGCTCTATTCACATTTATTTTTACTTTTTTTGCTTCAACCCTTCTTCTGCTTGCTGTGCATAAAATTATAGATGTAGCCTAAGATTCCTTAGGCTAAATTATATTTGCTGGCCCAACTAAGTATCTACAGACTGTGAGATGTGAGCATAACTGTACTTCAAAACCTTCCCATAAACACACCTTTTTCAGAGTTCCAATAAAAACAAGGTGCCATTTGCCTACATTATTACCAGCAGTATTAAGGCAGTCATACTTTACAGTCACAGAATCATAGAATGGCTTGGGTTAGAAGGACATCCAGGTCCAATCCCCTTGCCATGGGTTGGGATGCCACCAACTAGACCAGGTTGCTCAGGGCCCCATTCATCTGGCCTGGAACACTTCCAGGGATGGGGCAACCACAACCTCTCTAGGCAACCTCTTCTAGTGCCTCACTACCCTCTGAGTAAAGAATTTCTTCCTAACATCTAATCTAAATCTCTCCTCTTTTTGTTTAAAACTGTTCCCCCTTGTCCTATCACTATCTGCCCACGTAAAAAGTCTCTCTTTTTTATAAGCCCCCTTTAAACACTGGAAGGCTGCAATAAGATCTCTCCACAGCATTCTCTTCTCCAGGCTGAACTGTACCATTCAGCTTCGCATCAACTGCAAACTTGCTGAGGGTGTGCTTGATCCCACTATGTCCCTGATATGTTAAAGAGCACTGGTCCCCAGACAGAGCTCTGAGAGACAACACTCGTCACTGGCCTCCACCCTGACACAGAGCCATTGATCACAACTCCCTGGCTGCATCAGTGCACCACTGCAAGTAAATGAACAAAGAACTCCGGCTAGAAGGTACAACATGGAGGAGAAAACACTGGAGATTCTACCCTGTCAGTGTATATAACATTAGTTACTGCATGCATCCAAATATTCAATTATCCTCAAGTGCCTGGAGCCTCTAAAGCAGAGTGATCAGTGTGGGTGGGGAGGATGACACCCAAAACCACCACCGCCACCCTGAAAATCAAAAAGAAGCACTCAGTTTGAGTTCACTGGCATGTTCCTGGCAAAATGTCTGCTAAAGCACTGCAGAGAATTTTATAGGGCTGGAGGAGACACTGAAGAAATACAAACAAATCAATGAATACCAGCAGTGAGAGATAAACAGTTTCAAATGCTTCATACAACTAGAATCACTTTGCAGCCAGATTCCTTGCCAAAATGAAAACTTGGAATGCTTCTGCCAGACTATTTCCAATTACAGTGTTTTATGGCAACGCAGGGGATACAGCACGCCTTGATGAGAAAAACCAGTGTATATATAGGCTCATCATCCTCGAGCAGAAAGCACTGAGGTAAGTACCAGTTGTTAGGGATATGTCTGCATAAGTAATGGGTGTTATTGCATCTAACCTTGAGGTTTCATTTATTTTGTATTGGAGGGTGTGTGTGTGTGTAGAGATTTATGGTTTATGTTATAAACTTTCATCTGCCACAAAATCCTGAAGTGTTCTTACACTGAATGAAAAAACACTTCCAAGCAATGACTTTAATGTAAATCTAGAGGAATCAAATATCTTCAGAGGTCTTTGAAAAACGCACTGCTGATTGTTCTTTTATTCAAGTTGTGTATTGCTCAGCAGTTCTTTGATAAGCAATGAATATAAGCTGTTTCTCACTGAGTACACACAATTAAATGTGAACAGATCTCATGACAGAACAGATGCACAACTTTTTTGTGTGTTTCTTGCATGAACTGACCTCTTATGCTAAGAGCTGTTTTTCTGATGACAGTTGCTATAGTGGGGGAAAAAAACCCATCTTTGATGACTTCACAGTTACCACATCAGGTACACACAGCCTAGAAATACCATCACAGTCTATATGCTTTCCTTTGTATGCACAAAAGATAGGAGGAAAGATTCTGATTAACAGAAAAATCAACCATCAGATGAAGTGCTAAATCAGTTTTGGTATTATACCTAGTAATGTGAGATACACATCTCAAACCAGGTGTGCAGTTTGGGGGTTTTTTGTTTGGGTTGGGTTGTTTTAAAATCAATTTTAATTTCAGTTAGAAAACACATAGTTACTGAGTGGAATTAGTTCCGTTGGTTAGAGCATGGTGCTAATAACACCAAGGTTGTGGGTTTGATCCCCATATGGGCCATCAGCTTAAGACTTGGACTCAGTGATCCTTGTGGGTCCCTTCCAACCCAGAATATTCTGTCATTCTGTGTTCTAAGCCTTTCTGTTACATAAATAGGAGAACTCTAGAAAAAGTTAGCTTATGCATTTTGTATTTTTAAATGAAAAACACAGCTTTCTTTGTCCTATGTAGGTAATAATGATGAAAATTAGAGAGAGAGAGACTCCAGTTCGCCAGATCTGAAACTCAGTCAAGTGAAAAATCAGATTCCTAAATTTTTACCCCAGTGAAGCCAACTTCACAAGTTTGACCTATCAAGACTCTTTAGAGTTTGGAAGCCATGAGCCTACAAAGCTCAAAGACCATGACTTGAAAAGCACTGTGTTAAATTAAAACTTTGGCCTGCTTCCTCAGACCTCTGGTCTCCTTTAAACCCAATCTTGAAACACTTTGCCTCCTCTCCTTCTCTCCTTACCTGTCAGCAGTCCATAAAAGTAGTTTGTGCTTATATGCATGTTTTGGTCAGGGAAACAAGACAGAAAATCTTCAGGTCTCTCTTCCAAGAGACTCGAGCAGCTTATAAAAAGAGTGTCAAGGAAGTCTTCTTCCAAACTCTTCAACAAACGGCCTTTGACACACTTAAAGAATTTTTAGAAACTTTTGCTTCTTTACAATCTCTTAACAAACATCTACTAGGCTAAAATAATGAACAATTTTCAGAAATTGTAACCTTGAAAAATTTGAAGTTTTCATTTAAAAAGTCCTTTTTTAGAATTTTTAAATTTTAAAACTTGCTCCAAAACAGAGATATGGATCATCTGAATGAAATAGGTATCCTTTCTTTAACACTAGGAAAACACAGTTTTTCCTAATTTTCTTGGAAAATCACATGAAACTTTTATTAAAAATCACAAACTAAGAACATGTCCAAAAGCTGACGTTGAACCTGGAAATGCCAGTCCAAGTAGTTTAGATGTGGAAAGGATATAATTAAAAACATTTCTGAAACAGAAAATGGAAGTTCATTCAAAGGTCTTACCACTATTTCTTTACAGATATCAGGTAGATCAGTATTTTAACTTATCTGCTGAACAGGTATAGAAGAAGGAACTCATAAACAAACAGCCTTACTGAAAGAACAAGAGCATCTTGACAACAGGGACACAGAAAGAGATACTATCTAGCACAACCTTTCTTTCTTCTGCTCTTCCAAGTATTATTTAGCCCCTTCCCTTTAGTTTGAAACAAACTAAACAAACTATTTCCAATTAGTGGAGAGAATAACCTTGCCAAGTAACTTTGTACCTTATCTATTTAATTGAAGTTGATCTCTGAATGGGAAAACTATAAACACTTCCCAGTTCGAAATTTCCCAGCTTAGTTTCACCAGCCTCTGGCACCATCAGCATTTATTTCTTGTTCTGTTTTTCCAAATTGCCTTTAACTTTTTGACTGCTCCCTGAGTTTGTTTTTTGTAAGACCCATTATTTCAGCTACCTCCATACACACACACCCTCTGGCATATTCTTTGAAGCACAGAGCTGACAAATCAGTTCAGACCAAAAGGACATCAAGTTCTTAAATGCACATATTTTCTGATCTCATCTGATGTTTACTTTGTCATCACAATCAGCTGCACTACAACTTCTGCAATGCCAGAATTGGCTGGACTCTTTTTAAGATAAGTCCTGCTGTTTTTAAAGCTTTACTGAGTTCCCAAATAATTTACCACAGAACAGAATTTACCACTATCCACCTCTATATAGGAAGATGGCTGAAATGAAATCAGTGAAAGAAAACATGGGGAAAAAAACCAAAATCAAACTCATATGGAAGTTATTTGAATAAGATTTTTAGCTGTGAAGAAATTTAGCTAGGAACTATATCTGTAATCCCAAAATTATGGCACATTCTCCAGAAAAGCACTCAACTTCGATATACCACTTACGTCAGCCAGTCAGCAATCAGCAGCAAAAAAGATTTTTGTTTTTGCAAAAATCATTGCTTCAGTTAATACAGAAGGCTTTTAACAGTTAGTTTAGCTGCATCTTTTAATAATTTATTTGTATATTTTGACCACTCAGACACACCCCCACAAAACCTTTAAAAACATGTTTAAAATGCATACATTCCGAAAACTAGCTCAAGAGCATCGAGAAATTTTAAGCTAGAGATGCTAGCCTACAGAAACAAACAGAACTCCTGGAAACACCAGTCCCAGAAGGCTGTTGCATTTTCCTGGTAGTAGTAAATTCTTTAACTCTCATCACGGTGAATAACACAGAGTCCTCTCCCATGTTCTCAGCCGTATCAGGCCAGGCAATAAGGAAATTTCCATTTCATCGGATAAGCAACAGCATTTCTTCCTCCCTGCCCCCAGCCACATCTCACAACTGCTTCTGGGAGAACTCCCAGTTTCAGGAATGGGTACATTCAGTGTGACTGCTGCAGTTTTGCTATGCCTGGAACTTCATGGACCCAATGAGCTACTGGCATTTGGCTCCAAGCTCAATCAGAAAATACTGCTGTACGTGAGAACTGCTGTAAGTCTTGTTTATTTTACCCTTTCTAACATGTTCTCGGTCTCTCTCATTGTAACCCCCACCAACCTGCTTAAAACAGCTATGCAGCAATTTAACTTCAGAAGAAATCTGAAGACCACAAAAAATTATCTCCAATAACAAAATTCAGGTCTGTATTTAACCTGCCAAACAAACAGGTATTTTCACCACAACACAAGCCAGACATTTGAACTCTCAAGTACTGCCAGGACAGAGAGCAGCTTGCATGTTCAGATGAACAACCAGTCTTTTGAGACCTTAGAGATAAACCAGACAAAATGCTAGACAGGAACAAAAGGTACAGTAACAGTATACAAAAGCTGGAGTCTAGGATAAGAACACAAACAGGAGGGGAGAATAATTTTGTAAAGTCAAGTTTAACTCATAAAAGTAAATAATTAGAAGCATAAGATTTTATCCTTCATTCCCTGTGACTTCTGAAAATCACAGAGTACATCATACAAACTCAAAACTACAGAATTAATTATGGAAAAAACTGTTTGTACTTTCTCCTTCACCAGTTTAGAAAGAATGTAATGATGCAAATTTAATTTACAGTATGCTACAGACAGGAATAAATTTCTGTTTGTCACATGGAAAACTGTCTCCATCTTTGTTGCTGTTTCCTGCCTAGGATGTGAGAGAGAAAGCAATATTATTAAAATCAAAAATACTATTTACAAAACCATTTTCCAGGTAATTTAGACAGTTATTAAGATTGATTTGGTTTATATGCCATAGCCTCTGGTATAAGCTTAGAAGAATAAATAGCTTGATCCTGCAACCTTTCTTCACACTGCTTAATCTCACTGCCTTTGAGGAATAACATACATGATAAGAAGGCAAACAATGAAGGCCCTGAAATCAAATAATTAAGATTAACAGATACCAAAGTGAAAATAGTGTTAAAAGAATGAGTCTCTCTGGTTAAGAACTAGGTGCAAAGAGACTCAAAATATTTGTTTTTAAAATTCTTGTAATGTATTACACATTCCTCTTTTGGGCTGCTAGGTCACAACGACAGCACTGGTAGCAGAACACAGAAGATGAAGTTAGAGAATGCTGTTATCAGATGCTCCCACTCTCTGCAATAATCACAGCAGCAGTGGCAGACAGACACAGGCTGCACTGTGAAATCAAGCACTGCCTTCCACTGCCGTGAGCCAGGCAGCACAACAGCATGTTGCTAACACTGTAGTAAAAGTTCAACTCCTGAAATAGCTGCCACAGTAGAAAATAGGTAGACTGCACTGGGCCACAGCTATAGAAACAGAGCAGAGATTTTACTTTTCAAAATACTACTGCTGTCATGCAGAATGACTCTAGGGTCAGAACTCTCCAGCAAAGCAGTCAAAAATGAAAGCAATTAATTTGTCATTACTGAGTTTATCAGCCAGAATAAAATGAAGTGCGCAAAAACTGCACCCTATGAAGCCTCAGATAAATGGTAATTTGCTCTGTGAAAAGTTCATGAGGCAAAAACAAGACCTCTGATCCATAATACATCGTAGCTAAGAGAGGACAAGGGTGGCAGTGCCTCTGAGAACAAGCTGCCTTCTGAGTCAGAATTCAAAGTATCAACTAAGATAAAAGTTAAACTTTTTATGTCTGCTTATGTTTGTGCTAAGTGAAAGGTGATGCCGATGAAAACTTGCAAGAAAATGGCAGCATGCCATTATTAAGGAACAGGAAAAGAGCAGCCCAAAAAATAGCATGAAGAAAATGATCATCAGAGACAACAGTGGAATAATACAAGCCCTGAGATATATGAGTATGCCCGTCTTGTGAGCTCATCAGCTATCATGACCTTGATTTTTGCACGAAGTTTTAAGTTTTGTCCCACTTTCATACTTTCCACTAATTTTCCACTTCCTGTGCATTCAACAGAACCACTTCTTTGGAAGTGAGAAAGTCTATATATTCAACCCCTGCATGTGGTTCATGATTGCATGCCACAGCTGCCTAGCTGGCCTTACACCTTTCAGTACAGGATCATGACATCTTTCAGCAAAGCATTTTTGAGTTGAAATGGTTTGTCCCAAGGCGTTCAGTAGGGAACTGCAGGGTTTCATGAATCATTGCAAAGATGGAAATACCTGCAGTCAACAAACAATCAGATTGCAACTGTTTCACATAAAACCAGAGGACAGATGTATCTGGAATGGTCCCACTTTGCATTGCTTTACCAGTGGCTCAGAAAACAAACAGCTGTGGAAGTCACAAGACCACACACCCTAGATGAATAAAGTATTTCCACTATGATTGCTTACATGTTCTTTTTATAAGGTTCATTGCTGCAATTTTCACTATTATGGGCATTGATCTGATTTCCATTAGACATCTTGCTATGTATGCTCTGCTCCACGTCCACGTGACACAGGCCTGACATCCACATAGGCAAAATATGCCATATAAAGAATAGCTCATTCCAGCTTGTTTCTTTTCTTTAGGAAAATACTGCAAATAGGTCTGTTTCAGCAATCTCTGCTTGCACCAGACATTCATTGAGAGACTGGAGAGCACCAAAGCAGAGGCATTCCTCAGAGACTACTAGCAAGGATGTCTCCATGGTGACAGCATGTTTTAGATGTGTTAAACACGATAACTGCATAGTATTTTAGAAGAAGGATGAAGATAAAGACGTCATCAAGATAGTGAGACAGCAATGAGGTATCTAAATTATTTTTATTACCTTTAAAAATACATACTAATTTGACACTGCTAAGAATCAACAGGAATCCAACTGATGGAGCACCAGAAAAAAAAGGCACTTCCAATTTTCATGGGACTAGAAAACGGAAAATGGTGATGATGTTTTGACAAGATAAGCACTTAGATGCTTTGTTAATCAGCTTTTGAAACATGGATTTTAACACTTTGGAGCAAAAAAAATTGTTTTAATGAACACACCAATGAGAGATTAAGACTGTTCAAGCAAAGATTCATTTCTCTTTGTTACATTTCATAAGGTATATATGTGATAGAGACCTAGAGATGCTAGAGTATGTCCCAGAGGCAACTTCTTCAGTAAAATGTGTTTCAGGGAATAAGTGACAACATTCTGAGTTGTGTCAACAGAGAATGTCAGATCCTACTGTATGCAGATGGTAATTTTTTAGTGGATTTTGTTTCACAGTTTTCCTCCTCCTTTCTCCACTTATATTCCTAGTATTTATTTTCTTTTACAGTTCACAAGCTAAGGTCCCATGTAAGTTTCAAAATTGTACCCAAAACTCTGAATTCCAGTGTAATGGAAAAGACTGTTGAGAAAAAAAGTTTCTTTGTAGTTCTTCCATAAGTTGCAATCTCATATATATATGTGGTAAGTTTTACACATGAAAAAACTTCATTAGCCCTTCTACAAAGTCACGTAGAGGTAATAGCACATGAAATAGTTTTTCTCTTTTATATGGGGTTTCTTTAAAGATACCTTAAATGCCTGACTTGGAGACTTTTACAATCAACAAACACAACCAGTTTTACAAACACCATCTGCTCTCCTTCTTAGGAATGAGAAAACCTTTTAGGATGCTCAACAGACTTAATTTTTAAGAATCACGATGTAGAGATAACCTACCATCTGTACAAGATATTCTTAGGAGGAGACAATCTCTTCTACACAGATTACAGAGAAATGCACATTATAAACCACACAGTTGTAATTTAATGGAAGTTGAAGCCACATCACAAACATAACATGATGCTTCTCCCTATGTGTATAAATGAACGGATTTAATTTCTAAGAAAAGAATAAATAAATACATTATATGGTGCCCAAAGTTAAAATAATCTCCATTTCCAAAGTACTACATTCTCAAACAAAGAGTTGTCATTTTCTTGCCAGCATTTCTTTCAGAAACCCTGCTCTACATCAGAGCTCAAGACTCCAGATAGAATCAGAGCAGACAATTGTTAAAAGGACACAAGGTAAGACGGAAGAAAGAGAAATCAAATTAGACATAAGCTGTACAAGCCACAGAAAGAGAACAACAAAACTACTGTCTCCACTCACAGATCCCTTTGTTCACTCCTCTATCCTCATCCACTAGGTTTACAACACATCACATTTTCAAGTTGAGTTGTAACAGAATCAAGACAACTATTATGTTACTAAAGTGAATGTATACCTTTTATTCTGATGAATTACATGACACAGGACAAAATACTACAAACATTTATTTCCCAGTTAAGATGTTACAGAAGTGAAGCTATGACAAGGTCTTTGTTTCTAGTCTAAGAAATCCTGTACCTGTTACCACAACACACAAAAGTTCTAGCAAAACTATCCCTTAAAAAATGAACTCTCCAACAGCAGTCTGTTTTGAAACACAAAAGTCAGCAAGTGCTTTATTATCAGCTTGGGATCATGCCTCAGGAGACTCATACAGTTATTAAGTTTCTCTTCAGGTGCCCAAGGAAGTTAGAAATTCAAATAGCGTTTCATGAAGAACAAACACATACTCCAAACTATTAAAACAATTTAGTGAGCACTAAATACAGTAATTCCATGTTGCAATTATATTAATGATGGTGCAAGAAAACTTCACATGAAGAAGTCTCAGAAAAGTCTAATAGTAGTTAAATACATTGGAAGGCTACTAAAGGAGATCTGTATTTACTTTATTTAAACCAGCTGCACGAAAGTTCTGAAGGAATAAGATACAGTTATTACCATAAGTAAAGCTTCAAGTTGCTCAGATTCAATTTGTAGCCATTTTAAACTGAAACACTTGCACTCAAGATTCAAACAGAAGATGTAATTATCACAGCTTAGTTTTGTTTATTTATTTAAAGTCATCCAACATTCCTGTGAAAGTTAACATTTTTAAAGGGAATATTTTCAAGTAAAACATGAATGTATTTTTCCTCAAGAGTAAAACAATCGGCACAGCAGGTTTTAATCAAGTGGTTTACATTCCCCTACCCGGAACTCTCCAACTATAAGCGTCAGAAATAATATCTCTTTTCAGATAGCAACAGGCTAAGAAATGCCAGTTGTAATTACAAACTTCATGAAGTTGACAAATGCATTCATAGCAACAACCACTCCTTACCCCATGAACTCTCATAAAACTGGGCTAAACCTAATGGATTCAGCTCTTCTGTAACCATACTCCTGCAGCTCTCAAGAGGTTATTTTGCAAATTCTTTTTTACAAAACTAATTAAACAGCATCAATCTAGTAAGTTATTGTAATCTGTAGATTCTACAATAATTTGAATGAGGGAAGTGTAAATCAAAAAGTGGTAGCTCTATTATCGAATTAAGAAAGACTCTAACCAGTAATCTCACTTCACAGGCCTCCAGCAATTATATAGGAAGACCACCATGATTTGTTTCCAAGTTTTGTGTCAAATATGAGGAGCATAGTTGTATCGCTCAACAAAAGAATTTCATAGCACTTTATAATCACTAAGCATCCCCCCTCCCTCAGTGCTTCAGCGACCCCATTGCATATTCACATTCATCATTACTTCTCAAAAAGCACATCCATAGCAACTTCTAGAGTGGTCGTTCTAGAATAAAACTTCTCTGACCTAAACTTGATCTTCTAAGATGAGTTTTGGGTTAGACTGTTTTATGTACATGAGGAAAAGCCAAACCAGTTTCCACTGGATTTGCTGTCTGTAACTTATACCTTCTGTCTGTCTCCACTTCACTCTTCCACAGTACCACACCTCTGCTGTCCTCACTCTTCCCTGACAGTGCAATGAATGTATTCTAAATCCCACACATGCTAGCCTCGGCTTCCACACACAGCCCAGGACATCCCACTGCTTTAAATATGTGACCCCTATGCCTGTTACTGGTCAGGCATGGAGCCTTGCTTGAGGTCCGTGCACATCAACCAACTGCCAAATAGTAGAGAAATAAAAGGAAACTCCAGTTCTCCCTGTCACTTACTCTGCCTAATCTACCCCAACCCCAAAAGCTGCATAAAGTTTCTGGAAACTTATTGTCATTGAGATTTTAACTCCAGTGTGGAATCGTAGCATACACCTGTCAACACATTCAAAAGCTACTAGGAGATAGAGTGGTATTTAAATTTTGCTCTTAGCAAACCTAAGAAAATAACTAACTGCTGTAATCTTCCAGAAAGGACTGGGTAAGATTTACTGTAATCAAATGCATGCCTTTTATTAAAAGAAAATGCATGCATTTTATTAAAAGAAAAATAAAAATTGTTAAGCATGTTACTATCTCCATGGTGTATTAATTCCTCTAGCAATAAACTTTGTAGAGAATGTAGAAAAAATGGTGACTTGACCCTGCCGTGGCTTCCCCTCTTCCATGAGCTACTGCACCATAATTGTAAAGATAAAAGGAGCAACAAGCAAAACCTTAAAACCAGCAACAGCCTGCTATATCAGCCTCTACTTTCCTAAGTATCTTTGCAGCAGCACGACTGCCATCCTGGGAAGGGCTTTCCATATATTTGCTGTACTGTGGAAGCCTCCGTGGCCAGCAGTGTGCACACAGTACCGTTCCATTCCTTAGCATGGTGCAGATGCAGCAAGGCCACTCTTCCTGTTTTAAAGGCAAACAGAACAGAATGTTCAGCTACAATAAAATTTAGAATTTGTTCCAACTACTATGTGTTTTCAGTCACTTTCTCTTGCTGTTGTCATACACCCGATCCACTTCCTTTAATTACAGAACAAATATCTAATGGCAAAAATACTACTTGTTTCAAATCACTTGTAATAATTTTATACCTTTTGGTGCCGGGATGTGAAACTGCTGATGGGGGACAAACACTCATGACACACATGCCAAAGTTACAAAGCTGCATATGATTCCTAACAGCCCTGGCATGCTTCCAGCTGTGTTAGGTTACAGAATAACATGGGAAACCACTGGACTGTTACTGAGACATCAAACACAGAGTAATTTTGAAATGGAACTAGGAAAAAGGTGGAAGATGAACACCTAGACTATGCCAAAGGTTACAGGGTATTTATGCTACAAGATATAGCAAGATTTTTCCATCTCATCTCTCTTCCTTCAGCTTTAGAAGCGATATACTAAGAAAATAAATAACCATCTCTTTTTCATAATCTTAAATAAATCACGAAAGCTGTGGGACAAGTGGGATCATGATTCAAGTTTTAAAATTCAGGTCTTGCCTACTCTATCAGACCACAGTGACAAAAAATTACTGAAACAATGAAATTGCAATATAAGGAAGCAGCAGAGTGAATTACAATTAAGTGCTGTTTCACAGCTTTCTTCTTCTTTCCAAATCTAACACCTAATCAACATTTTGGGAAAGCAATCTGTGTTAATGGTTCAAAAATTCAGATCCTGAGGTCAAGAACAAGCTCTCGCAGTCAAAATTTGAGTCCCATAAAGGCTTTCCATTAAGATTTCACCTAATATCATACCACCAGTATTATATGAGGCAGCAAAAGTAATTGCATTTAAAATAAAATACCTGGAAGACTAACTATTCCACCTACCTCTCAAGGTAAATTCCTTTATGTTCTTAATTAAGAACTTGAGGCAGAGAGCACTTAAAAACTCTGTTCAATGATTCAAGATCTACGACATGTACTACAGTTTTAAAACTGAAATTGAACCAAATAGTTCACAAAATGAAGCATTCAGAACAAATCAGTTTCTTGCATCTTATGGTGGTTTGCTATATACTGATTTTGGCAATGTTGTCAATAACAAAGTACTTATAAGAAAACTGTTGCAGAGAACCACTCTACTGCACAATACACACAAATGAACCCTTTATTATTTTCATTTGAAATTTGATTAAAACATTTAATTTTTATTATTTATTATATTCGTTCACAGGATTTTTCTAGTCAGAACTATTGATGAGTACTTTTTTGCCAGCACTGAAGTTTTAAGTTAGTTCATCAGAGATGTCTCAGCTCCTTCTAAAAAAAAATCACTCTCATAGTGTAAACCTTTATGGTTTTGGCTGCTGTCAAACAAAATCCAGCCTTATTGTCTAGATAAGTTTGTTTAGAACAAAGACTAATCACCATTTCCATGTCTAGTCAAATCATTCTCCTGAGTCTGGAAACAACAATACATAGAGAGTAAAGTCTCTTAGCTGAGGTGAAATGATTTTTATAAATCATATGATGTAATCCTTATCACTGCCTTCTCTCAGCAGAATGCAAAACAAAGACGTCAACATGAAAGAAAGTACAACAGTACAAGGAAGATAAGAATAAGACCATCCAGTGAGACATGACTCGTGGAAATTAGAAGACTGTGGTTTGATCCTAATCTGCTCATTCTAAGCTGGTAGGACAAACTTCTTGCATTTGCCCTGCTTCAAAACAGTCATAAATGATAGCTACCCCATTCAAAACGCTCTGAATTTATGACAACATGGACAGAGCAAGACCATATTATTGAAGAAACCGCTGTTACAAGCTAAATAGGTTGGTTCCACTTTGCTCAACTGTTGTCACTACTGGCTGTATCTTCAGAGCACAGTTTTTTCATATATAACATGATCACATTTTCTCTCAGAAAAAGGGAGAACAACAGGACACAGCAGAGCTACTGAATAGAGAAAATGTGGGGAGCTGAGAGATCAAACAGAATTTCCTCATAATGCCCTCTAACCTGCTCTATGACAGACAGTAGGTTTGTTTTTTTCCTTTTAAACACAGATAAACCTGGAAATCATTCAACAGGAAATACAATGCCAGTTTAAGCATTGGCAGCACTGGAATCCTTATTTTCCCCTTTAGCTCTAAAGGATATCTTCTGATTAAGGTTAAAAGCAGCACCAACAGCCATAGGAGGACAAAGCTTTGGTTATTAATGCAGTAAAAATATATTAACTCTGCATGTCACACTGCAGCAATTGGCACTGAAACAGTATTTTGCTACTTAAAAAAAAGCATTCTCTCTCAGCACTACTCACAGCACTCATACCCAACAGAAAACACTGAAGCTTTTTCACCAGTTTGCTCACACATCACCAATTGGGATACGTTATTCTAAATAACTGTCAGAAGTTACTCTGTATAATGCATAAGAAAGTGGCTATCCCTTTAAGTAGTGGGATACAAACATTGTAATGTGCAGCCTACTTCATCTATTTCTGTCTTTTTGTATTGGACTTTGCTACCAACGGTACTTACATTGGATACTTCACATCAAAATTACCACTTTACAGTCTGATTTGTTCTCAGGCAGTGCACAGAACCTCCTCAAAGAGAAAGAGGTGAGGATTTCATTTGTAGCGGCCACCCAAAAGACATTGCTCATTCTAGAGCTGTAAGAGCAGCCAGGAGGAATATACAAACACAAAGTTCCAGGTCTTTTGGGAATGCCATAAGTAAAAGAATCCCCAATTCCTTTTTATCACAGGGGCCTTTTTCCCCCTTGGACATTCTGGAATACAGTTAAGCTTATGACACTATCTTGTCCTTTCTCCTACAGTCTCTTCATCCAGAAAGCCAGCATCACTCTCATTTATCTCCCCTCCATTCCCCCTTTTTTTTAATTTAAGATTAAAAATGTAACCTAAGAGGATGATATAACTCTGGTATTTCTACTCTAAATTGGCGTTGGTTGAAACCAGCCAAAGGCTGGAAGTGGAAGAAGAAAAAGAAAAGGAATGAGAAAGCGTGTGATTTGCCTTTGTTCCTAAAAAATAGAAAACAAGAAAAATATCCTGGCCAAAAGAGGGAGAGAAAAGGTTGGAACAGGCTTCTCAGAAGTACAGCAAGGAAGAACTAAGATGAGAAAGTTCTGTTCTTGTACAGTCATAAATTAGCTAAATCCAAATTAGTTCATGTTTTTCTAACTTCAAACTGTTGAGCTGCATCTTTCCAAGAGGGGAAGAGGGTCATCTTGTTCCCAGAGATGAGCTGCTGATGTTATCAACCTTCCGAGAGGAGGGCAAATCTGCACTAGTTACAACACCCCAGTTCAAGTGCTGAAACTTTCACATGATCTGCCTTACATGCCAGAAAGTCTGGGATTCAAAAATCGCATGAAGCAGATAGGGCCAAAAAAACCAAAGGAATGTCATGCTTACCGATGTCACATCCTTTCAAAAAAGGGCAGATCAAATTTAACTAAGGCAAATAAGCAAGAACATATAAAAGCGGACTTTTTTTGACCACTGCTAGTGAAAATAACTAGACCAAACCACTAGTTCTGGACTTCTACACCCAATTTCATCCTAGGGTCAACGTCAAGGTGGTTGTGACTACTCTGGGGGTTAAACCTAATTTACTCTGCTTTGTTCTCCATTTCTGCCCCCTGTGCCCAGCCACATGCTGCTCTGGGCAGACTGCTGTGAGTGCGCTTCAGCTGAGCACAGCTAAAGCTACCTTAACTTTATGACACACTACTATCACTGCACTGTAGCAAATTCCATTCCCCTTTCTCCATCACCTCTGCTGCCTTGTTTGTTCAGCAACAGCTTCATGGCAGAGTCAGGAAATCTTGGGCTAAAACTCATTTATTATCACAGGGTGAGCCTCTAACAGGGAACATGGGGTTTCTTTGCACCTCAGTTTGTAGAGGGTACAGCTCCTACCATCAAGCACAGCACTAAGAAGATGCTAGGGTTAGAAGTACTGCAACTGATGTTACATGAAGTGTTAGTCTCGGGCAAAATTCACAGTTGCTTGCTTTTGTCCAGGGAAAACCCATGAAATTTCCTTCACTGGGGACATTACATTTGGAAATCTGTGTTAGCACAGTTTCAGTGTAGGTTTGCAAAACGTTTCGAAATGTTTCTATCTATAGTGTAACCAGATTTTTATAACATTATTTTAATCAGAAAGCCATACTTTTCCGTACTAATTTTTATTGCCAGTTTCACTTACATGCATAAAACAAAAATGCCACCAAAGCCCAATGAAAACATGTATGAAATTTCCCTACGAAGGTCATTGTGCAATGAAAAAGGTTATAAATGACACAGTCCATCAACATTTAAAGCCTGCAAATAAGAACAATTAAGATCAACTACAAAAGGGAAGTTAAACAAAAATTACAGGGAAAGGAATCACACCTTCAATTGATTTAAAAGGGCATTAGAAGCCCTGGCATATGATTTACTGGCAGAAACTAAACACTCTAGTGTGGGCTAGTTGTAAAGAAAAAATATTGTCATTTTTTTCCCAGTTTGAAGTCTAGTGTGCTGAATCTTAAGAAAGTACAGGTTCACCCAAAGTGCAAGCTTCTTTTGATGTTAAAGGAAAAAAAATAACCTCCTCCATATCTTCTATATTAAAAGTTCATTAATGAAAGGCTAAACATTTAATTCACTGGGATGGTTCTGGTTTTTGTCATTTTTGCATAGTTAACAAGATCATAATTCAAATAGGTCACACATTGTAAATATCCTCACGATATTGTTTTCCTTTCCTCTATAATTAGACCACCTTTTGTTACCAAGAATCCTATAAACTGTTTAACTGTGAATGGTTGTAAACTGCTCGTATTAAAAATTAGGCATCTCCTCCTCCCAACTTTGTACAATGAGAACTGCATCCAAAAAAACCCTCCAACTATGGCACATAAAATCAACATTACATCTCTGACACCTCTTTCTGTAGGGGTTTGACCCACATTACGTCATCTGCACACTTTATACAGCTTCTGTCTTTTTCTCCATCCACACAAATTACTCTTGCCTAGACATCTACCAATAAAGGGAGACTTACAAGCTTATTGACAGCAGAACAGATTCAAGTAGTCCAGTTGAAAATCAAATCACTGAATCTTCACCAGAGCTGCAGGACAGACAGTGCAGCAGCTATTCTGGTGGTTTCTTGGAAGCAAACATAAAAGGTGCCTAAGTCCTGCTTGCTCGGGCCAGCACATAGCAGTAGCTGGGGAACCCAAGAAGAAACACAAGGTTTCCCAAGAGCCAGAACATCTGAGCATTGCTCTCCTCTTCATTCTGCTATTTTTTTATTTTTTTTTTTAATTAAGGTGCTTTCTGTAAACTCTAGCTAGCCACAAAGGTAGCCCTTTAGGGAATTATGGCCCCATTCCTGAACATACTGAGTCACTGCTGCCCCCTACAGGTATTTCCAAGCTTTTATTCAGTGTGTTTGCTTCCCACGTCTTGCCATCCTCTACCCCTTGAAATCAAACAGCAGTTAACAATATAAACTTGTTCTTCTGTATTACAAGTTAAATTGCATATTTATTGGAATAAGTAGAGTCATGAGATCTAGGCAGAATTATTTTAGCTTACGGGTATTAAACCCCCATGAACTGCCAAGGTTCACTGTAGTCATTAGTAGGATTAATAGATTATACTAATGAATTTTTGAACAGCTCCTTATGAAGTGCACAGTCCTCTTAAATACACAGATTTTATGTAAAGGATAGTTCGACCTGCTTAAAGCTGTCATAATCTGAATGGTTTTCTACAGTGTTAGTGGTTTGATCAACAGGATACAGCAACATGCTTGCAAAAATTCTAAGAAACCCGCCCTACTTATTCTCAGCTAAATGGACAGGAATAGGGAATACATATACATAGTTTTAGGAAACATGGCACTGCCACATTGTTTTCCTACCTCATCTGAAATGAAAAGAGAAACAGGAAAAAGAAAAAATTGTGGAAGAAATCTGTGTGGATGATCCCATCACTCACACACCTATTGAAGACTAAATTCTTTTCCTGCAGTTAAACATAGGTTTGGTGTTTTCTGTTTTAATTGTGATTTTGACAACAGGTGCTGTTTGACATACTCTGATGTTGTACGTAACTGTTTTTCAACAGCACACAGTGAACTGGCACGCACTATTTACTGGTAATCTTAAAACCTCCCCATTTTTGCCCAAAAAAGGTGGATTTTGAATTGACAAAGTATAGCCAATATATTCCACAGAAAAATACACTATAAGAAGGAACTTCAGCTCTCTCAGATTTTAGGTCATTCGGTCAGAGAAATGGATTTCCATAGCTCCCAGGAAAAGCTGCAGGTTGCAGTCTGCTTTTCTTTCTTCCTGTTAGTGCTACAGCTGAGGCAGCTATAAAGGAAGGTGAAGTCAGACAGAAGGGAGACAGATCTGAATTTCCATAATTAGGTGGGGAGGGGAGAAACCAACCAAAACCACCGAAACCTGAAGGATTTAACTCAGATGAAACAGTAACAGTATTCAGAAGTAGAATGCAACAGAACAGAAAATAGTATTAATAGATCAAAAAAGATGCTAAATCCTTGAAGGGATTAAAGTCTCAATTAAGTACTATAGAAACAGCATAAATTTTCAGTAAGTACATCTATGCTCTATTAATTTGCTCAGGACTTCACTGTAACAGAACACAGAGAGGAAAAAGCCAGAGAGATTTGCATTGCAGTTCACTGGCTGGTTCCCAGTACACTTCACTGAAGGAGTCAGTGAAGCCGCTCCCATGACCATTGGGGGTGCAAATACCAGACAACACATCCCCAGTGCTAACAAAGATATTTTAAGAAGGTGCCCAATGGTTGCCTTTCATAGGATCTCAAAACAACTGTGGAGTTCAGTCCAACATTCATTTTTAAACTTCAAAGAATATTTTTAAAGCATTTCTTTATCTAGCTAACAAAGTCTGAGAGGTTTCCCTTTTCCCTGTTCTTTACCATATTTCAGAGTTAACGAAAAAAAAAGAAAAAAAGCTACTATAAAAACAAAATGGTATGTGATGCACTACCATCATTACAATAACTGAAAGAAAACTAAATCTCTCTATCACAAACTACTTTCCTCATAATAAAAACCTCGGTTTTCTCCTTTTAACCCCCATTAAAAGATCAGAGGGAATGCTGACACACAAGATTTGGCAGGCACTCAAGAAAAAGTGGGTACCCCATCAGACATCTCTTGTTCTTAAACAGTAGACATCAAGTAAAAAATGAATCTTGGCCTGATATCAGACCTAAATAGTAATCTATGGTAATTTAGCTGTTGATAAATGAAAACGTCCAACCTTTTTGCATTTTACCTTCAGCAGAAGTGAAGAGAAAGGGAAGAGTAATTTAATATTGAAAAATAGCTTGCTAAACAGGTAATTTCTTTATTAGACTCCTTTAATCTTGTTCAGAGCACCAATTTCGTTTATGGATAAAGAACCTGTATTTCGATATAGTGATTTACATCAATGTCTAAATTAATATTATTTCCCTTCAATCTTGGTTCATATCTCATTTTCCAGTTACATAGTTTTGCCAAGGTTTTTTTCCTGGTACTACTGGTCTCCTCTTTCTAATAAAAGAGAAGTATTTACTAATGATAAATATGATTCACCCTAGTCTGTCATAGACTATGAAACATTTTTTGTATAATCAGAAGCTGGTAAATCACTTTTACCTTTGCTATAGTGCAAAGCTTAATACCAATTCTGTAAATCATGTCAACACCGAGAGAAGGCCAGCCTGCTAACATGATTAACAATGCTCACATATTACAAGCCCTGGAAATTTAAATTATTCCAAATTCACATTCAACTTAGTTCCATCAAGCCTAGTGCTGTGCTCTTCATTTCTTCTGATATATATATAAAAAACCCACCCAAATCCCCAATCAGATAAAAAAAAGAAACTCCAATCAAACTAGGAACCATGAAGCTAAATAAAATCACCCACAGTTAAATAAAATCACTTTGGCTGTAGACAACAGTCCTATGAATGATTCCTTTGGTAGAATACCAACAATGCATTTCCTTAATGGTTTGGAAATCTAAGGTCTTAATTGATTCAAGAAGAGAATCTGTGACCATTCCCACAAAAGTAAAACATGCAGTCTTGAGCCTTTCCAAGCCATCACCACCATATAATCTGCGAACTTATAGTATCTGTGTATCTTATACCACTCCCTTCTCTCACTTGGAGATGTCTGCCTTCCATGCTCAGGCAGGTGTATGGGTAGCTGTGCAGGAAATCTGACAAAAAAATAGTCTTTTTTTTTTTCCCAGCAGTAACTCCAAAGACAAATTGAACATGTTATTTATATACAGAATTTAGCTGGTCAGACTTAATACTGGAAGTCACTGCTGAACAAACATGGTTGTATCCCATCCACAGGGAAGTCTCTAACTTACTAAAAACATATGCAAATACAGATACCTTGAATTTACTATAATTCTGTAATAACCTTAAAAGGTTTGTTTGGCAGGTAATCCTAGAAAGACTTGTTTGTTATTTCTAGAAACATTACACTTTAATATAAAGTGGATTTTCCTCTTTCAGTACTGTAAAAAGTGTGGTCCATTTGACAACTATTACAACTCTAGTATTAACAATGGCAAAATACTAATCTGAACAAGGTTGCTGAATTTAAAAAGAAATCACTATAAACGTACCCCATTCTCATATGTGGGATTACCATACTGTGTGTAAGTGCTACCTTTGCAAGGCATGCACAGAATGGGAGAGTTTATTATGGACATTTTCAAGAGCACAACAGTAATTAAAATCCAAAGACTCAACAAAATCAACGGAATTGACATTTAGCTACCATGTGTTTCTCAAAAAATAGACAGCCATCACAATGTAAATTTGGGAATACAGTAACTTGAATTACCATCAATTTAATAGTAATTAAATTGATGGTAATTAATCATTAATTATAGTAACTTGAATTACCATCAATATAGCTTTAATTAGTTACCAATGTTGGTTACCATAACTGAAATTTTCATTTCATGATGAAAGACAATTTTTTATATTTTGCACAGTCTTCATAAAAGATTGCTGGTACTGCAAATCAAAACATACTAAAAAAAAAAAAAAATCTAAAAGATTAATCTATTTGAGATTCAAACACAGCTTTTTAGCAAGAATTTTTAACAAGTTTGGTTAAACAGAAAATTAGAAAAAATAATCTTACAATAAATACTGGATGGAAATGCCTTAACAACTTAAATATATGGATCACAGAAAGGTATTTTTCTACCATAGCAATTTAAAGCTTAGCATTTCTACTAAGAATTTTACTTTCCATATACTAAAAAAACACAAGCAAGCAAGATCTTAGTGAAATTTGTAGCGTAATTGTGTACTCTTGTTACTATATAATATACAGAAGGTCAAACAAAGGAGAAACTGAGGAGATAAAGACATAAGGATTACAACAGAAGTTAAATGTATGTATCTTCAAACACACATTCCACATCAGGAAATAATAAGAACATTCCTTGAAACCAAAAGGCAACATATTTAATCATAGATTTTATTTAAGAATTGAATAAAAAAAACCCCAACAAAACAAACAAAAAAAACCCCAACCAACCAGCATCTGAAGTTGGAGCAGCTGTAATAATATGGAAATGGTCAAACAGTTGTTGATGTAAAACATTGACTACTCAGTGTTAGACAATTACATACAATGTAGGAATTTTACAGTTTCAGTGGGGAAAATGGAGAGTTCACTGGTTTGAAGCATACTTTTCAGATTAAAATATTGTATAGAACCAGAGATTCACTTTTCTTTAAATACAGAAAATAGCATGACCAAAATACATATTATAAAGAGACTTAAGAGATCTCATAAATGCCAATACTCTGTTAAAAAATCATTGATAATTACAAAGAACAAAATCTTAAAAACTAAATAATTAGCATTTATTTAACATGGGATAACACATGGCATACCAGAAATATAAATTAAAAAAAAATATTTTAAGTAGTACATCTGAAAACACTGTCCTAGTATAGTCATGCTGACTTTAGCAGAAGAAATTCATCCTTTGTATGTTAACTCTATTGGGTCAAAACAGATGGGCTATTCTAGTGGGGACTCTCCTATTGATGTCACAGCTCAGATTTTAAATTGTCTTTCTTCACTCTGATCAGTGTATCAATGCCTCAAAAAAGGCACTTCAACTGTAGTGGAACAGAAGAAATAAGTTACTTCTCAGTATATAAAAATCAGAATATTAGAAAAATATCAGAACATTATTTCTATTAAAATCCTTGGGTCATCTACCATACATAGAATAAAACCCAAACATGCGGAGTATCACCCTTATTATGTTCACAGTATGTTATTAACATATGCTATGACTTCAAGGTAAATAAATTGACTCAACCTCTAATTCCATTTTTTCCTTTTCAAATGCAGTGGAGACTCTATTTTTAAAGACTGCAAGAACAACTCTTAATTGGGAAATTCTAAGCAATATGGACATTGAGCAAACAGTCATGATGGGGTTATTGAAATAATAAAAAAACCTGGAAATAATTAGATTTTGCAATCCCTGCCCAAATTCAGAATATACAATCAGTAAGTGTTATTAAGTTATACTATGAAAAGTAAGAAACTATGTTCTGTTTGCTAAATACCCAGAAGCACAACAGTGAAACGTACTACGAAGGTATTTTCTTGGATTCCAGGCCTAATTTCCCCTCAAAGCATTACTAAGGGAGATTCCAATCAGCCAGGTCACAGGGTTTGGCTGAAAAATGACTAAAAGAGGTGCTCTACAAGGAGGGAATATGCTGCTTCTTGTGAGTAGTAGAATTATCACAAGATATGCATGCTTTATTTATTTTTGGCAAAACTTGCCCTAAATCACAAGTGTAGGCATGTTTAATGCTTCCCTTCCTCCCGCTGCACTGCCGCATACTAGAAAGCTACAAAGGGCACCTAAGAAACTTTTAATGAGGTACTACTGTAATATGGGCATCCTCACCCTGCCCTACTGCAGATGTATTACTATACACAGACTTCGAATGCTGTTAAATAACTAGAGTTGGAAGGTGGATGTTCTCAGGATTCATGTAAGCCCCATTCAGTGAACCCTACTGCTTTTACCTCTTAAAACACACGTCAGCTATTAAAGCGCAGCGTATGATGTCTTTAAAGAACATCACGGTTCTCCTCACTCCATCCCTTAACAGGGGATGGATTTGCTTGGTATGTCAAATATTACAGTTATCCATGCAAGGACAGCATCTAGAAGAGAGCAGGAAAGGAGAGAATTTCCTTCTAGGACTAAGCACAGAAAGCTAGGAGCAGTTGCAAGGTATTCACGGACACAGTAAAAAAGAGGAGGAATTTGAACTACTTGGCAGCCTCTGCTCAAGAGAGAGCCAAAACAAGAGAATAAAAGCATTATTTCTCAAGGCTCAGGTACAAAAGAAGAAACCTGCAAGAAGTAATTTTTTACCTATATCGTTAAACTTAAAAGTAAAATTTCAAGTAAATAAGTTACAGAGAAAAATCAGAAGTACTTAGGATAATAAACTACAGGCTTGAACATCAAGTATCTAATACAGAAAGAAATTATAATTGGTTTAGACCTATTACACAAGAAATTGCTACAATATTTCAAAAACGTGAAATTGCAATAGAAAAATCTAAAAATTACTGAAATCTTAATAATCATTGTAGTTGTAAACAGTATTAAAATAATGTAGTTAAATTACTAAGGTACTCAAATATGACCTCCTGACCATTCACCTGTGCTAATGGGAATGAAAAGAAACATGGGGGGATAATTTAGAAACATTAATGCAAAACAAGGTTCCAAACGCTGCTAGATTTTTGGCTTTCAGGCGAACAGAATAAGAAGAAAATCCCTCTTCTCAGGATAGCACAAGCAGAATTACACTACAAGTGGAAAGCCAGTCATACTTAAAATAGTAATAGGATTAAGTTTGGGTGGTGTACCAAGTAACAGGCAGAGAACAAGCATATGCAGAGAATTAAAAATACAAAAATATCTTCACTAAATAATGCCAAGAAAAACTTAAACAATTATTTCTGTGTGTTTTAGCTACTTAAAGTACATTTATTTCTGGCTGGCTGGCTACATATAAAAAAAGTATCCCTTTTGCTCTTCTATAAGCTAGCAGGAAAACAAAGAACACCCCCTCCCCAACATATATATACAATTTATAAGTATAATTTTATACTATCTATCTAAAAATAATTATTTTTTAAATCAAGGAAAATGTATCTGGAATTTAATCTATACAAACAGTTTCTAAATATTCAGAAAAAAACCCTGAGCAACAGATTGCTGCCATTGCTTGTGTGTGAACAACCAAAACCAGATTTTACAGCTGCCTAACTAAGCTCCCTACAAATTCGGACAACAACTTTCTCTCAGTGGCACTTGTTAAACCTACATTGATTTATTTTCAGTAAACAAGCACCTTCTTTTTCATGGTTGTTACGTTACCCCAGCATTTACACTACCAAGCATTGTTGAGATACAAAATACCAAACATAAGGATGCTTGCAACAGAAGGATGGCCTTGAAACTCCATTTGCATGTTTTTGAAAATATTACCGGTCTCTATGACAGTTCATAGATAAGTCCATTATCACTATCAACTCATGCACTTCGTCTTTAACATAGTGACTTTGTTGGGGGAAAAAAAATCATAAACACAGACTCATTTCTCAGCACTAATTAACAGTATTTAAAATTAAAATGGAACACAGTGAAAATACCAAGATCTCCCAGTCATCTTCCACCTTCTTTAGCTTTTTATGATCTTTTTGAGGCTTTTATGCAGAAAAACACTCTCTTCCCCTTCCCTTTAGACGTAAACTAGACTGTCAAGCATAGCTACCTTGACCTACTCTTTCCTCATGAAATTGTTTTTTGGTTTTTTTTGTTGTGTTTTATTTTTTTTTTCTGGTTAAGAGCAATTAATTTCTTTCGCACAAAGTAACTGGCACATTGATGCTTGTCAGATTAATTCTGGATCCATATTTTGGTTAAATAGGGCATCAATAATCACAGTACTCATTTTGTCAGAGCTGAGTCAAGCCACAAGTTACCCATTTTCTCCATGCAAAACTTGACAAAAAAGAAAAAGGATCATACGTTTATTTCTCCATTAGTCATCTTTCTCCAGTGGGTTCAAATGAACCTCCATTGTCTCCTCTTTCTCACAGCTCACTCAGCTTTTTTTTTATCTTTGTAGTCAGTATACAGTTTAGAATAAAATGTTAAAATTTTTTGCTAACTACTTGTTCATGTGCATATATGAAGCCCACCCACATATTAATATGATTGAACGACACCAGACTTAAAACGCAAGCAAAATTTTAAATTTTTTCTTTGGAGAGGTGAGTGTAAGTCAAGTTCTATTTTGGTTAGAGTGATTCTTAGAAGGAAATTCAATGGGAACTTCAGGTGTTTATCAGTGCAAGGAAAAAACAATTTAAAAAAAATCAGTCCAAGTGTAACACATTGTAAGATTCCCCCACCCGCATAATATCTAGCCAATCTAACCTCACCTTTGCCATCCTAAATCCCACTACAATAGGATAGATGTTTCTAATTGTTTAGGGGGTGTTGTGCACATGTATTCTGTAGTACTTTGCATGTTATTGAGATAAATCCAGCAATCTAAAGCTGCAGAATAGGCTTTTCCTTCAAGGGATGGATTTCTGTTAAGTCCTTATCTGCATACAGATGTTTATTTATGATCTTATTACCTGTGAAATTGTGACCAGAGCTTTCCAAATATTCCTTAGGGTTTCAATTTGAGAGTTAACAGGCAAGAACAAAAGAGGCATTTTATATAGCCTGTGTCAAAATATTATGCCTACTATGAAATGCTCTCCAAGTGCCCCAAAAGTAATAAGGAAAAGAATCTTCATTTGAGGTGCAAGACTGCATCCAGAGAAAAAGCAGCCCCTCGACCCCAAGTCTTTCACCCCACAGTCCCTGTCAAACAGCATGGCAGCTTACCCTGTGATAATTTATGAACACGAAACTTCAAAGCAATGTCACAGCTTTGAAAACTGTAGTTTAAGGGTAAAAGATGATTCCTTAGAAAGACTAGTAGTTTTCAGTAGTAATACCAGGCAGAACAATAGGTTCAGGTACTGTAATACAAGGCTGGCAATGCTTTAAGTGCTCATCGTGGCCAGGCTTCGCGAATGAAGATTTAGGAAGGGCTCTATCCACATTTGTTACAAGCATGCTGGTGGCTAATGAGGCCAATACGAGATAGACACGTCCGGTTGCAAAAGGCACAGCAGAAAGACTCCTTAGGTGGTAAATTCTGCAAGGCACGATTCTTTCTGCGTTGTCTTTTCTCCTCAAGAGTGATCCTGCGTGCGTTCTCAAAGGAAGCAGCAGCGTTATAGATGGTGTGTCTCCAGACCTCCCGATTGGAGGCCAGAGTAGACCAGTTATGTTGATCAATGTGGCCAAGGCTGAGATGTTGTTTCAGGGAGTCCTTGTATCTTTTTTTCGGGGCTCCTCTCTTTTGGCAGCCAGTGGCAAGTTCACCAAGCTCCAACAGAAACTCCGTGACATCCAGAACAAGTGGTGGATCAATCTAGCTGAAAAAACTCAATTATGTGCAGATACAGCTGTTCACAGAGGATTCTATGAGGCCTTGAAAACAGCATACGGGCCTACATACCGGGTCCAAAGCTCTCTACTCAGCGCTGATGGTCAAACGCTTCTGACAATAAAACCTCCATTCTTTAAGTGCTAATTAGCTGCAAAATACTAAAACCAACTAACACCACACACAATTTAATACAAAATTCTAAGCAGTCTTAAAATTTTGCCTGAATAAATACACCTTCTTTAAAGAAGCAGAAATCACCATTGTATCTTTCTTCCTATTCTAAAGAGGTCAAAATGGATGGATGAAACCACAGAAAAAGATGGTTATTCCAAAGCAAGCAGAGTTAGCTGGTACACATATTATCACTATCTAAATAGCAAAACAAAAAAATAGCTACCACAGCTTATTTTTGCCTAAAAGAGACTTGATGCAGTGAAATAACAATAAAGCAGTTCAACAGAAGGTTGCTGTTTTAGCATGATACTGTATTCACTGAACAGAAGAAAACCCAAGCACCTAATGACCTATTAATCTTCCCAGGAGTATTTTTCAAATTAATATGTAAATAAATGTTTTTAAAATACAGTTTTTAAAATACAGACATGTTGTGACAGCAAGTATTCATCTTTTTAGTGAAGGTTTCACTATTTAAAATCATCAGAGAACTCTCTCCCCCAGTAAAAGCTAACACTAAATACTGCACGAGTTATGACAGTGCTTACTTCCTTTTCCTCTTTTAATTTCTTTTTCTGCTACCATGTTTAACAGAAGTTCTCACAAAGGGCAAATCATATTTCACACCAATATGTGTGAAATCCCATACTAATGCTCTCCCACAAAAGCACACGTTCACACAGGTTTGTGAAAGACCTTATACATATTTATCTCCATACAATCTATTTTTGGAGTTACACCAATGTGCATGCTTTCTATTGCCTTGAAGGTTATCTTTCCTTTTGAACTTCTTTGAAGTGTCATTATCACTTTAATGCATCTTGGCAAGCCTGCTAGTTCTTGATATTTTGAAGTACCTTTGGAGTTTGAAGACCCTAAAGTTGAGAGACTTTTATAACATCTAACAAAGGAGCACATCTTTAATTAATGTCTATCTATCTTTTGGTAACTGGAGCAAACTTTGTTATAAATAACGTACTTTTCCACACTCTAATTTTTAAATTGGTTTCACAACAGTTTTCACAAAATTAATGTGTTAAACCTCTTGAGTGACATCTTTCAACACCACAGATCTCCCTAACATAAATATATTGACAATATCTCAATATCTTTTTTGAACCCACCTACTGTATATATTTCTTCTAATATTTTCACTGCTTATTCTAGCTTGAAGTTTACCTTGAAACACTCTGGTCTTCCAAACAGGAGACTGTTAGGCACTGATTGATGACATTTCAGTACCTTCCTGCAGAAAGACTATTATTTGATATCATTACTTGGTTTCCTCTTAAAATGCTAAAAAGAGCTGCCAAGAGAAACATTTTCCAGCAAGTCTTTGACCCATCTCAGCTATCAAACAGTTTTTTCCAGTGAGGCATCCTCTAAACTTATTCCAATTGCATCTGATTCTGCCCAATTAATGATAGTCCTAATCTTCCTCCAACATGGAATATGACAAGAAAGTAAATAAAAAATATATTATCTCATGTTCTTGCTAACAGCTTCCCTACCGATTGGAGATGCTGGGTAAAAAGGAAAATGTTATACACTAAGCTTATCCAAATTTATGCTTTATTAATTGGTTTATTAACTGATCCTGCTCAGTGTTCCCTTGTTTTTGATCCCTGGCATTTTACACATAAAATAACCATCATGTCTTTGACGTGAATATGGGTCTTTACTTGCAAGTATCAGCATGTCTTTCCCATTCAGATACCTACTACTACCTTCCCTGCTTCCTATCTCCTGTAACTCACAGGCTTCTCTGCCTGTCCCATAGTCAGGTTGCTTCTCTTTCAGTTCAAAGGAGCATTTTCCAGCTAAAAACGTCAGCTCTCACCCACTGGAGCACAATTCCACATGCTAATGCGAGACGTGGTAAATGTACACTACACAAGCCTTCTCTTATTTTGTTCAGAGAGGGAAGAAGATAAACATTGAAACTCTCATATTGATAAGCCACACTGAACCACCTATACATGTTGCAATAGAAACTCTTCCTACCATAAAATTAGTACTTGCAGTCAGCTAACATGCACAAAAACATAGACACTCCCCTATGTTTTGAAGTCCACATTGGTCTTCAAGAGTCAATATGACTGAGGGAGTGTGTCTTCATAAATACACATGCATACACTTCACTTGAGGCTGGTGACCACGCAAATGTTGCATGCAAGAATGTTACCATCAACCTAGAATTTAAAAGATTTCTTTAATATCTTTAGGAAAGTTAAAACTGAAGCTACTCACCATAGAGTAGACTGTGTAAAAGAAAAAAACCACCCAAAAATCCCCCAAAAAATCCCCCAAACCCTCAACCTGTAGATTATGAAGCATAATGACCACACATCTTTTTTTTTCTTAAGAGTAACACCAAGGAAGCATTTTCTCATGGGAATTCGTGTACTATTTTAATTAACAGAGTAAGAACCACAACTTTCTGTTTTAAGTCTGCTACAAGTTATTGCTGCTAGATTTAGGATTTTGTTTTGTTTCTTAGACTTGTACTGATCTTAGTTTTACTATCTATTAATTATTACTCACCTAGTTTAATTCTCTTATTGGTTTACTACTAGTGAGAATATGTGCCTGGTCTTCTGAGCTATACAACTTTATTTTGATAGCTGATAAACTACTCTTGCTGTATCCAACCAGCAAGCAGAAAGGCTTCTAGTGTGATCTCACATGATCATATTCTTATATCCTACCCTGCCTGTATTCTCTATCTCTATGCTCCATATATACAGGCATACATAAAACAAAGAATATCATACTATCTCTTGACTAGGTAACAAATTCTCTGTGTGTAGAAAGATAGAGATATATATGCACACATACAGTACATTTGTGTGGTTTATATATATACATGTACACATGAACGAACAAGGTATATAGATGTATTTGCACACATCTACACATGCATGAACATCTATTTAAAGGCAAATGACCTTCCTAAATCCCATGTTTTCAGGATACCATAAGAGAATTACAGGATCTCAGAGGGAATTTTAGGCATGAGGACATAAGCATTCCTGTGGCACAGGGAGTTGAACAAAGGGCATAATGAAAATTTGGAACCTTAGAAAATACAATCTGACTATTTTACCTTTAGTGTTTCAATAACTTCCAGCTCTTGTAGAAGTATCATAAAACTGAACTTACAGTTCAAACATTTTGTAGGTCTGCGTGTAGAGGAAGGTCAATACATTAGATATTAGTTTCAAGAGATATAGCTCACAGTAGCATTAAGGAGAAGGGCTTTGCCCTGCAAAACGTAAATCTCTAGTGCTTGTACTTCTGCAGATGTTTAATTCAAGCTATACAACATCAGGAGCACAGAATTACCAACCACCGTTGGTGCACAAAGCAGGTTTTCTGCTACTACAGATAAGGCAATGTTAAATGTAACATAAAGCTATTCTCCATGTCCTCCATAAAATATAGCTCCTGCTTAGTCTGCATTAACTGCTGTCAAGTTCAGCTCAGGGATAAGAGAGGACAGTCAACAATTTCACATGCGTGCATGCATGTCAGATAGGAGCCACCTCTAATATGAGAGTAAAGCCCTGTACCAGCACTCATCATCTCCTGACTGATATTAGGCAAACAACTACCCTAAGCCATATATCACATTCAGCAAGGAAGGGACTTTCTGTTTTCCCATTTTAACTTGCTAAAAGGCACAGAGAACTGCCACGTCCAACACCCTCCTATGTTCTGTCACTCAGGAAAACATCCCATCTCTCCATCAGACAAGCAACAGTTTGGCAGCCACCTCTCTGCTACACAGCTCCTGCTGAGAGTGAGTTATGACAGCAAAATCTGAATATATTTCTCTGCAGAGCTTCAACACTGTATTTGCTTTGGAGTGCGGAAGAATTGATAATTTGACATGTCAAAGCCTCTTCTACTACTCTCCTACCTCCAAATATTTTTCCCTGCAATTCTTCTCCATTTTTTGTGCCCTCCTGCAATGCCAAATATTCTAATCCACAGTAACAGGACATAGGGCAGATTAAAGTGTTTGCAAGTGATGACAAAAACACGTTTGAATGGCACACAGCTTCTAAGGGCAGATCTGCAACAGAGAAGGAAAATAATTTATTAGCATAACCTGCTTGAAATTTGCAGTTGAATCATTACCTTCACCATCCCCAATGCATCAGGAAAGCAAATAACTGTAATTTCAGATAGCTCTTGCATATTAAAATGCTCAGTAATTAATGGAGTGAAGGAAGCCAAGTCAAATGGAGCAAGCAATTTTTTTCTTCCACAGAAATGGAACAGATTTAATATTACCCTTGTCTAAAATTCATCCAAGTCCTTTCTTTAATATTTGCTTAAATTATATTAGTCTTAAAAAAACCCTGACTCCTACACCTTAAAAAATAGCTGCTTTAAAGAGATTTAATGAACTTTTACTACATACTTTTTTTCCTCATTTTTTTAATGTGAGATTGATAGCACTTTTTCGATCTAGGCACTGTGCCTGTGGGCAGTGTGCTGGTTTCAACAATTTTCTAGCTACTACAGCCCCCTCTTAGGCACCATGCCAGAGAACATCTTATCCAAAAGAATTAAAAATGGGCTATTAACTTCACTTGTAGTCTTGCCTAAGCTAGGTCACAGTACTGGTTTCAAGACAGCCTGACACACAGTTCTTGCAAAGGACAGGCTCTCTGCAATGAAAAGCAAACAAGTCATGCTTCATGAGCTCCAGTGAGGCTCAAAAGCTTCCCACAAACTCATCTCTCTTGGCAGAAGAAATTTTGACTGAGATGAAAATATGAATGAACACTAGAGGATCAGTGCGGAGAGGAACACTGCTTGAGAAGCCCATCTTTTGATATTTAATGCACCATTAATTCCTCTGGAAGACCTCCCTGCACTTAGAGCACTCCTCACCTCTCCATCACAATGGATGACAAAATAAGGCAACTGGTCACAGTATGTAATTCAGCCTTTTCAGAGTTAGGCAGTAAGTTCAGCTGTTTTAGATATATATATATATATATATATATACATATACATATATATACATATGAAAGTGTGTATTTATATATATATATTTATATATATGTATATATGTAAAAATTTCTGAAATGGGTGACAGTTACTTAGAAATCACAATGTACTTCCCCTTCCAGCTCATCATAACAAAGAATCAAGCCTTGGAAATGTCTTTATGCACTAAGTTCTGAACACAATCAAAGAATTTTTATACTAAGCAATCATAACTCATAATAAGACAATCAAATATTTTTAAGCCACTAATTCTATGGATTTAACCAAAGAAATAGCAAAACACAATTTGGTCTATCAAATCCCACACAAACTACTTTGTAGTTCACTTTCTAGTCCCTTTCCCATTTTCGTCTGAAAACTGGGGAGGTATCAGAGAAAATAACGTACTTTTTTTGTTCTTTTAGGTAGACCTTGAAAGTCAGACTATGCAAAAGACCATCCTATCCGCCTCCAAACCCAATTGATGGGAAAAAAAATTTCCTAATATATAGGGTTTACCAAAAACTTTTCACTATCTACTTTTGTTATCTACTTTGCAACCTAGTGAGGCTCAAAACAAGTGAATCACAGCTTTACCAACAAAGGAAAAGCAGGGAAATAAATGAAATATCCAGCTGAGGAGTATCCCTCAGGAAAGCATTGATTCCAGTGAAGTCGACCCTAACACTGAGCAATGGAGAAAGCAACAAGCAAACTTGAAAATCCTAATTAAACAAAGTGGGAAAAAAAAAGATAAGCCTGCAAGTTTTCCAGCCCTTTGCTTTTGGTATCAATGAATAATACACAGTATTGAATTAACTAGAGCTAAGACTTCAGGGAAAATGGTACCTTATTGTATCACTGCCTGTTTTCTAGGATTTTTTCTACATAACTCATGTGTCCTGATCTGTACTGATGTTCTTCTTTCTCTCATCAGCGAAATCCGGAAAACCAAGCGATGAACAACTTATGAATTTACCGAATCTAGGGTTTATGTAAAGGCACGGGCACTTTCAACATTTAAAAATGCATTTTAAGCCTTAATTTGACAATAAATGCTTTGAACCACTGGTATTAACAACGCCATAAAGACAAGGCTAACAGATAAAACAACAGTGAGCTGGTAGGAGTATCTCTCCTAGTACAAAAGTACTCCAACAGCCCAACAAAATGTGTGGGAATGACAGATCTGCTCTGACCAAAAAGACAAAGTTGACGTGCCTAAAGTACATGTTTAGGATCCTAGACTTGGCTTAACTCAAACAGCTTTGATTGGATGGGGTCCCTCAACAGTATTAAAACTGCTCTAATTGCATTCTTCAAGCCAGCTGAAGGCTGACAGCTTCCGCTCTCCCATCGCTATCAGGGCACATCAAGGACTTCTGTTATGAGAGGAGCACCTGGTCCATATTTATTTCAATGGCCCAGAGCAAAAAGGGAAGGTGCTTAATGTTCAGCCACAATGGTGACATTTTTACGATACGTCCAAAGTTCAGAAACAAACAAATGAAGGATTTGAAAGGCGCATGAACAGAAATGGTGACAATAAAAATTCAACACTAATATATCAATTTTAAAATATATACCACCCATATACTTGAGGGCAAGGCCAAAAGTTTGAAGCAGACAAAAGCAGTAATCTGTGTAGGTAGCTTGGAAGGAAAAAAAAATAAATTCTCTATAACTGTTTGAAAGAAATCCTGACCTTATACTGAAAATGACATATGTCATTCCATCCTATTTTAGATAACTACAAGTAGCACCACTCATTCCAGCCAAAAGTGGTGGCACATTTCACCTTTAGCAGACTAAAAAGTGATATGGACGGAAAATTTTTCTAATTTTTATGTTAAACTATCTGGTTTACGCCTCTCCCCCTGCCTCACAGTTAAAAATCAAATTAACTAGAGGGATGGGGGGAGATGCACACAGGCTAATATTATAAAAATGTTCAAATCAGTAGAGACAAATGAATAATTATTGAGAAATTTATCACAGTGTTAAAGAGGCTTTAATAATGTTTCTCAATTTCTTTGAAAAATGCGATTGATATTTTTAATCGAACCTTTCTGAATATGACACTCTTGTTCTACTCAAAATTAGGCCAACTTTATTTCTGTAGCTACAACTAAACTAAAATTACAGTCATTATGTAAATTTATAGAAGATTTCTCATGTACAGAATGACTGAAGATTAGACAATTTTAGAAATTGAAATGCTGAAATTGTTTCACAATAATCAAATGCATATCCACACAGTAAAGCAAAAATGACAGCAAACCTCACAACTATGCAATGACATCAATTAGCTCTTTATAAATAGCAACACTTAGGAACAATTTTAAATGCGTGTTACAAAACCAGGAAACAGATTATTCCACATTAAGTAGTTCTGTGGTATATAGAGATGCCTTGAAAATGTCTATTTAGATATAAGAATATACCAAATAAGAGAAAGTAAATTCTTAAATCGGTATACTGGATTTTGAAGTTTTCTTTCTGAAGCTTTCTACTGCTGCAGTAGAAAGCATGTATTCCCTCTTACTTGGCAATTACTTGGCTTACTTTCCAGTCAGTATGCATGGCCAGAATTGCTGCCACAGATGAAGTTACTAACATGCCCACAAGCGCTATTTTTCTTTACTAAATATACAAAAATGTAATTTAGTAACAGAGAGAATCTGCAGCACAATCTAAAGTACTAAAAAAAGACCTCTTTCGAGATGGACTGAAATACCCAACTGCACGGGCAAAACCTCATCTTTAAAAATTAATTCCAAGTAACTTATGGAATGGTTAATACTGAAATTTCTTGCAATCTTATGCTGCAATTCTGCCTTCTCATGCAATTTCTCCTCTATTCTGCACAGCAAATTAGAGAACAATGCCCAAGTACAGACTTTTCTGGATGGTGTCTGCTGATACTAATCATTAGCATTGTGCTTGATCAGCAGCATACTTCTCAGAAATACTTTCCTTCTGCTTGCTTCCTATTAACTGGGACAAGCTTCCTTAAGGTCTTTCTCAAGAACAGCCTGATTTTAAGAAATATCACATTTCCTTATTTTACTTACATAACACTTATATTGACATTTTTCAGATAGAAATTTTTAGTGTACTAAAAAATGTTTTCTTCTCACTAAGCAAGCAATATTTGTTATTAAAAAGCTGTCTGCAACAGCATTTAATAATCCTCAAAAATCAAAATTCCATCCACAATTTCCCCCAAATCCTCTAATGAAATAAACAGTTTTTAAAATAAAAAAAAAATCTCTTGAGGAAAGAGGTAAGACGTGTCAGAAGAAATACATGCATAGTGGAAGAAAGAGTTAACAAAATCTGCAGTACACCTCAAAATGAGCTATAAAAGTTCCATAATGAACCTTCTAGTTCTGAACTATCTCTCAGGCGCATTCACTTATACTTCTTTATGCTGCCATCTCTCACTGCAAGTATAACAAGAGAGTTAAAATGTAATTTTACATGTAGGTATATCACCTCAAATTAGCAACATAAAATGACTGACATTTATTCTAAAGAAAGCCCTACTGGCTAGAGGTAAAATGCTGAACTAGCATCTGTCACTACTGCTAATTGAGGTAAGGTTGGGAACTATAAAGTACTATTAAAGGAGTAAAATAATACCAAATGGAAAAACTGAAAAGGTACACTACCCTTCTGACACTCTAAATTATTATCCTGATTAAAGTAGCTAGTATGTTTGACTCCTAAAAGTGCCATGGACAGTAATGTGCTTCAGAATTGTGAGGAACATTCTTACGGGTGACAGAACTGCTAAAACACATTAACAAATTCTTGCAATATAGTATCTGTATGTTCAATGTGTTTTTAATGAAGTATTCCATCTTCTGGATTTTTAAAAAGCATCAGTCTTTTTTAGAAAGTGCCACATTTTCACCTACAGCCTCAGCAGTTCCACCTGGTTCTCTTCAGCCTAAGCTTTGAGCAGATCTTTAGACCAAAAGCTACTTGCAAGGTTCTTGTCATCATCTTGTGAATGATGACAACAGGATAAATTCCAACACCGGACTGAGAGGTAAAACAATTCGATCTAGAGGAATATTAATAAAATTTATCCAACTTTATCTTTTTTCCTTGTTTGGCATATCTACTCCTTTAATACCACAGTGTAGAGCTCTGTGTATTCATTTGAGAACACACAGCAAATTCTACTATGGCATCTAGAAGTCTTTAAATAAATTCAGTTTATCAAACAGACTTTCCTTCTTCCTTTTTGAGGAAGAATAACAGGAGAAGAGAATCAAATTTGTTGATAGTCAGTGTCTTTAGAAAATTCAGAGATTTACGAAACACCAGTAGCTGTGGTACAAAATAAAGGCAATATAGAAAATATTCAAAGATGAGAAGGACTGTTTTTCATTTACTTCTGTGTGAATAAGTGTGATAGGTAAATTCATCAGCAGCTACCTGCACTTTGAGAAAAGTGCTACAATCTGAGGGTAACACAGTCACAATTGCTTGAAAAACATTAGGCTGCATCAGGTTAAAAGTAAACAATTATGGCCAGATCCTATGGGATTTATTTTTGTACAGCATGAGGAACAAAATAGAGAATACATTTCTAACTTGCTAAAAACTTTCATAATAGCACTGGTTACCAAAGGAAAAGTTCGTGCCTTCCCCTTCACCCCTGCACATAAACTGAAAAATTTCAACTGGTTTAACATTTGGACATACTAAAATGAAGCCAAATACAGCATACTTGAAGCTGAAAATAATTTCCAGGCTCAGCTGTATGAAAACTATGTAGGTCATTCACGGAATCCTTAACCTCACAAAGTTCAACAAGAAATGCAAAGTCCTATACCTGGGGAAGAACAACCCTATGGATCAATATGTGCTGGGTGTCACTCAGCTGGAATGCACCTTGGCAGGTAAAGACCTCCAGGTCCTGGTGGAGAAGTTCAACATGAGCCAGCAGTGTGCCCTTGTGGCAAAGCAGGTCAGTGGTATCCCGGGCTGCAGCAGAATTGCCACAAGTGTTGAGCAGAGGTCCTTCTCCTCTACTCAGCACTGGTGAGGCTGGAGTACTGTGCCAGATCTAGGAGTACTGTATCCAGTTCTGGGCTCCCCAGTAAAAGGGAGACATGGACATACTGGGGAGAGTTCTAAAAAGGTCCACTAAGATGAGAAATGAACTGGAACATCTCTCCTGTGAGGAAAGGCTGAGAGCTGGGACTGTTCAGCCTGGAGAAGAGAAGGTTCAGGAGGGTCTCATCAACATGTACAAATGTCTGAAGGGAGGGTGCCAAAAGGACAGAGCCAGGCTCTTTTCAGCGGTGCCCACTGACAGGACCAGAGGCAAAAAAATGACGTAGACTCTGTCTGAACATCAGGAAACGCTTTTTCATTGTGAGGGTGGACTGAGCACTGGCACAGGTTGCCAAGAGAGGTTGTGGAGTCTCCACCTTTGCAAATATTCAGAAGCCATCTGGACAAGGTTCTTGGCAGCCTGCTCCAGGAGACCATGCTTGAGAGCGAGGGAGCTGGACCAGATGACCTGCAGAGGTCCCTTCCAACCTTAACCATTCTGTGATTCTGTAAAAGAAGCTTCAAAATTTTGATGTGCATTTTACAGTCACCAAAGAATTTTCCATATTCTAAATGATCTGAAAGTCAGGTTTTTTATGGGAGACTGCATGTATGTACATGTGCATATACATAAATACACAAACATCCCTACTCCTTTTAAAGGATGAACAATCAGTATTTAATTCTTTCACCACCTCAAGAACTTCACATCCCAAGACCTTGCAAAAAATACCTAGCTTGAAAAGTCATGATGAGTCTACTATATATGAACAGTTTTTGAGAGGGGAAAAGGACACAGTTCTTCTTGAATTAAGAATGTCAGAATAGTCCATCAAGCTAATTAAGGTGTTACCTGCTGTAAAAAAGTCCCTGACTTCACAAAAAGAATAAAGAAAAGCTTTAAAAGCCACCAAAGTTCTCCTCTGTATTTTGTCAGCATTCAAGTGATATCTATACTTTAGAATTAACTGAAATGCACCAGTTAACTGGGGCATTAAAGCAACCTCTGCAAAGCTGGACAGTTTGTAAAGTTCATTAGCACCCAGATTACTTTCCTACAGACTCTTTGAGCCCCTCACAATCATCTGAAAGATCATTAGATTCTGACATGCTGTTCTTATATATCTAAATGACCTTTCAGATACGTTTTTCAGGTTCTCACTGTTAACACTGCATGCCAAATGTCACCAAAATTTTTTTGAAGCTAAGTGTCACCAGAAGACATTTTGACAGGCCATTTTGTTGCTAGATACAGCAACAGAATTATGCTATGCTGGGGGTGAGAGAGCGAAAGGGAGAAAAAGCGTCTGATCCCTAGTCAGGTACACCACTACTTCACAGCTGTCTGCATACACAGAGAAGCCTTATGGAGGAAGGAGAGGCCACTACTCCAAGTAGCTCAAGGCTCCTGGCATCCTTAATTACATGGGGCATTTTAAAGAGATCAAGGTAGCTGAAGAAAATAGGCAGCAGGGGCTGCACTAGAGGGTAGTTCCCCGGTCTTAAGTAACATCTAGGTTCCTAAGCAGGGTCAGCTTTTTTTGGTCCAAGCAGGGCCAGCTTTTCTCAGTCACCAGTTTCAATGAATGTGGACTGTTACACCATTTTCCCAGACCTCATGCACAGTTTGGCATAAGATGATTGCATAATCTCATCTCTTCTGAGAAGGAAGCTCAGTTTACATCTCATCGAATGAGCAAAAAATTGGGGCATCCACCACACTGTGCGCCAAGACAGCTCACATTGCCAGAACGAATATACCACTCCTTTCTGAAAGCCCACTGTACCTCTAGGTGCAAAGAAAGCATACACACCGGTGCTTTAAGAGGATTAGGGAAGAGTGGAGGGAGGCTCAGGGGACCCACTTTTGTAGGAGAAGGGGAAAGATGTATTGTTTCATCTGTAGTAGTCTGGGTGTTCTTCTTTTGACTTGCTAGTCTTTCCCTTCCACAGAACTTCATGGCAATAAATTGATCCAGTTCAAACTAACACCAGAAAAAGCCTGCCACATTTTCTGTGTCAATCCGTACAAGTGAAAACCATGAGAAACTGCATATGAATGAGTAAACAAGCATCAAAAGACAGGATCTCATGCAGCTTCAACTTCATGGGGACAGCCAAGAACAACTTCCAGAAAACTGAACAATTTCTATTAATTACTCAGCAACTGAAAGAGTAGGAGACCTTGGGTCAGAACTGCTTTCTGATGCATGTCCCCTTTCCCTTTGAAACTGCCTTTTTTCCAGTATTATCTGATGTACCATGAGCACTCAGGACCTTGGACTTAAAGGACAGGAGAAGAAAGTTTCCTCACCCTTAGGAGCACGGCTGTACATTCTTCAGCAACATCTGAGAACAATTCATCTGACTATCACTAACATTACAGGAAGCTCACTGCACTAGAACAGTGTTAGAAAAACATGAAATTCCAGAGAAGTCAGACTTCTCAGACCCATACAATTCACATTGTTAATTTGTTATTAGACGAAGAGCTTACCAATGGAATTTTAACAACAGGTAAAGAACAATCATGACCAACGTGGGGGAAAAACCACATAAAACAATCTGGTTTTTGTAAACAAACAAAATGTAACATCATAGGCCTTGCGTGAAATTTCACATCACACACACTGAACACATGAACTAGACAGCAGGAGGGGGTGTGTGTGTGTGTCTGCTCTGCATGCTACCTGTCAAAGCAGACCTCCTACAGCTTAGTCAGGAGGAGACTTTAAAAATATAGATGATAAAAGGAACTGAGAGGGTGGTACAAAGTAACTAGCTTCTCCAAATAAATACTCTCCACAGCTGTAAACTAGACTTCGAGTTCCTGGGGAAGCAGTAACAAATCCTCAGATTAAAAAAACCCACACCTACTTAATGAATGGATATGTGGGAGCAAAGAAAGGCTGACATTTCTATAGCAACAGAGTTAATGGTGTGTGGAAGTATTTAATTCCACGTTTTCAATTAAATTCTCTGGCTTTCACAGTTCCTTTTTTTTTCCCTTTTGTTACAATGCAAACTACTTAGGATATTTGTCAGGGTTTGGGAGTACACATATTTGAGAACTCAAGCAATAATGTAAGTCAGCAAAACTAGCTTGACTTCATTCCATCTACAAGCTTTCCCCACCCCGAAAAGTTTCCAGAAACATGAGTTGAACCTTGAAGTTTGTTCGATGCTCTTTCCCAGGCCTTTATAAAGCAAAAGTAATAAAACATTGTAGGCAAAGCATTCTAATCTTAGACACCATGTACAGTACTTATAACAACCACCCTATGGAAGTCTTGTTATTGCTGCCTATTAAAAAAAGAAATCTGAAAACCAGAAAGTTAAAGCCTTGCTGCTGTGGAGTAAAAGAATGGTCTTTTTATGGTGTGCTACTGCTGCCTTAAGGGGTAAATCCTGTTTAGAGCAAACCCTAGAAACAAAAAAGCCCAGCATCACTGTTGTATTAAACAGATCCCTCTTTTTGCTGATTTTACGGCACACATAGAGCCAAAAACCTCCTTATCAGAACAAATGTTAAACTACTTACTTTGGAGCCAATTAAAAAGAATTGTTAGATGACTTTTAAATTAAGGCTTTCAAGATATCCAACCAGCCAAGTAAACTGTGAGAGCCGGATGCCCACCCTCAAAAGGTTTAGTGCTAGTGTCCCACCATCCACTCCCTCTTCTTTCATAAATAAAGTTATTTAAGATTCCAAGTTCCTTCTTTGATATATGCAAGCTGCTTTTTGGGAGGATTGGTCTTTTTATTTGCAGATAGGGTGGGGGTAAAGGGAAGAGGAAGGGAGAGAGAGGAGAGAATTAAAGCTACACAGCTTCAATTCATATTGCAAAGAGAAAAACTGTAGACTCCTAAAAATCCTGGTCATGCTAGAAATTATATGCCAAAAATCTAGTAGCAAACAAAGGAGAGAGGTAGTATCAGTAAATCAAATGAAGGTATCCATCTGAGATTAACTTGTACCTTTAAAACAAAAAGAAGTTTAGCTCAATTCTTTATCAGAAGTTGCGATGTTTCGAAGCAGCAGGATTTTTAGTAATGGAAACAACCATCGTCTCAGGCTCATCTAGATTTTTTTTGTAAGGTACTTAGAGAAAGAAATTAATTTCTCCTCAGCTATATCTAATCTTCATAAAAATAATAGCTAGCCTGACATCTCACTTTTGTTTTAACCAGCAATGTGTAAGAACTGGGAAAAGAAGTAATGAAGTTTTCCTTCTCTTTTCATTAGTCTTTGAAAAGTAGTTATTAATCTTAGAAAAGATTAATAAAACCTAAGACACATTAACTAATTAAACGGTAGTGAGCCAGTTTTACACTAGTTGTAAACACATCCCTATTGGGAAGATGTGCCACATATTAAGGTCCAATCATTATCTACCGTATCATCAGGTTGGAACACAGAAACATACATTACACAGTGTTTTCAGTTTTCTTTGATATCCAAATACTAGCTTTGCCATGTGTAAAAGTAAGGAAAAAAAACAAACAAAACCAAACCACAATGTGTATTAATGACTAAGAAAAACCATTTAAGAGCATTCAAAACTCTACTGTAATTTAAGAAAATTCACATCTTATACTGCTGTTTACCACCAACAGCACAGAAACCTCTCTAGGACTGTTTTACTGCATTAGACAAAAGAAACACAAAACACTGCTGAAGTAAAACCTCTGGCAGGTAATCATAAAGTATTGGGAAAATATTGTGGTTTTACGATGACACATCAGAACATGTTTAAAATAAGCTTTAAACAATTAATCCTTTTAAAAAAAGATCACACGTAGGTCAGTGATATTTTGCTCAAATAAGTCTATATATATATACTGGAGTTAACTTAGCCCAGGTGAAGATCACACCCAAATCCCTGTATTTAACTGAATATGTTTTTAATGCTTTTCCCCTTGACCTTCATGCTCCGCTGCAGCAACTCAATTTTATCTATAAATTGGTGTTTAGTGTTGGTTTATGTTGTGGATAAAAACTTCAAGGTAATAATACTACAACATTTTTTTTAAAAGTTACCGCACACATAACGTGTTTTAAAAATATTTATGACAAAGTATATACATGTATGTATGTGCCTACATACAGACATCCACACAGAGCTTAACTTCCACTAGGGAGCAAAAGGTAGCAACCCTTCATCTCAAGAGTGAAGCCATTTCTCAGCTACAGAAATAACATATACAGATGAAAAAATTAACAAGTCTGGGGTTTTTGCCTTTGTTCAACTGATTTTTTTTAGTATATCTGCATTTTGAATGACCTGCTTACAGTCTAGAAGCCTATAGTATAAATTTCATCCCAGAGTGAATTTTTATGATGGAGTTATAAACCCCTAAAGAAACAGGGTTTACAATGGAAGTGCTGACATAACTAACTATAGCAGCACTGGCAGTGCCTCTGTAATCAAGGCACATTATATTTATGAGGTAGGTAAAAGTCTGTAACCATCAATCACTGGAATCATATTGACAGATTCTAAGTTTGAGGTCCCACAGAATTAATGTATTCACTTTCTCACACCATCGATATGAAGGGGAGAATTTGCAGGCACTTTTATGGGCTCAGGCTTTGACATCTTTACAGAAATCGGTGAGGGGCTGTCTTGCTGAAACATTTCATTAAACAGCGGCCTCAGCATTTCTAGGTTTTGCATCAACCTTTCACAAAATGCTAGAGAAGTAGATTGTCCAGAAACCAAATGTGACCTTATTCACATAAGTATGCTTCGTGAGCTGGTCATTACAAACATTAATTCTACGTATATCCACCAGGCATTTAAAATCAGGTCTAAGAATGATTAATCACCCAAAGAATATCCAACTCCTAAATTATAACTCAACATCCCTATATAAAGCAATCTAAAATGTCAGCACCTCTGTCTTTATGATATCACACCGTTCCAATAATTCTGTTTTACAAGTAAATTCCTATTACACATTAATAAGTGCTGTTGGTGGCTAAACTTCATGCCTTTGAGTAATGACCAGGTTGAAGGCAATTAGGCTGGCCAGGTGCAGCTGGGTTAGGCACTAATAAAAAGTTTTTAAATTTTACTATTTCCGTTTGGATTTTGGGGATGCATTCCAATCTGCCCAGATTAGGGAGGAAATTGTTTCCATGTTTTCAGCTGTTCCATGGTCTGACTATTACTGACCGATAACCTGCATAGATTTGATTTTTTACTTACAACACACACACTCATAGGACTCAATATCTTTATTTTTCAACTTGTCCGAGCAGTACAATAGGAAAACTAAGAAACTATTATTATTAAAAGTTTGCAGAAAGAATTTTCAATTCAGTCACAAGGTTAGCTGGGCTTGAGTGAAAGACTTGCCTGAAAACAGAAAATCTGGGTTGGTTTTCAAAGTCTTTATTTATATATAAATGCAGGAATAAGAACTGAAATTCAGCCATGTCATCCTCCATTCACCCAAATGGAGTCTGGAAAGTCCAGACTATTGTGAATATGTTTTTCATAACATATTAAATTTTATTTTTAATTACCAGAAAACATTTTTGTTTGGTTTTTTTGTTTGTTTTGCCTTTTTTTTTCTTAAGTCAAGCTGACTTAACACCATTTGTACTGATTTTAAAAGCTGTGTTTTTATTGAAATGTATGTAGAATGTGCAAAGTGCTGCTAATGCCTGTGGTTTAGGTCACAGGAGGAAGGATTTCTGAAGTGACACCTCAGAAATCAGCGTGCAAGAGTCTTCTGTGTGTCTACACATGCACACTTACATGCACTGTCCTGCCCTCTCACCCTCACACATTTTCATGTGTGAATCTTACTCCAACTCAGCCTGAAGTTGAGCACAGAGAGCATCACATAGTCTGTCACCAGAGGCATTAGGAAACCTGCACACCTTCTTTTCACCAGATTTTTCTCAGAAGGCAATGCTGTCACCAGGGACCTGAAAAACTTGGGGACAGAAGAGCTATCCTATTCTCCACAGAAAAGTCCTGAGGCCTTGTATGGCTCTGAGCTTCTCTATCATATTATAAAGTCATTTTCTCTCATGAGGCTTTACTTCTGGAAAATGGAAGCCAAGGACATAGATTTCTTTTACATTCTCACAGTAGCATTTGTTAATTTTCATTTTCTACTTGTAAACCATACAGAGATGCCACTTGATTCAAAGAAATCCATGAGACACAATTTGCAGGTGACTGTGAGAATATTCTCCAGCAGGACCAACACTTCCTCCATTCCTAATGCCCCGAAAGGCATCCTCAGTGAAGCCTGTGCCAAAATGCTGTTTAACAGGGACCTTGGGTCTGACTGACTACAGCTACATCTGCATGAAAGCTCACAGAAAAGCAGCCGTGCTGAGAACACATCACACCAGTGGGTGGGTGACTGGAGAGACACATTTTTCTCCTTCCCAATGCCCCCAGTTCAGCGTAACAGACTCTTTGATCAACAGATTTGTATTCTGAACTCTTTTTGAGCCCCAGTCAGAAATTTAACCTCAGCAACCTATACAGGTCTGATAGCATTAACAGGAAGGCATCATTGGACAGAACTGAGATGCAACTAAGATAAGCAATCTCTGCTTGTTCTCAAGCTTTTGCACAGATTGAGCTTAAGGGGGGAAAAAAGTCATGGATTTTTGAAACCAGAACAAAAGTATAATTCTATGTGCCAATTAAAAAAAAAAAACATAATTCATTCCTAGGACTCTATAAGCTGAAATGAAACATGGCATAAATGTACTTTTTTGATGGCATTGCTTTGCAGGCAAAATGGAGTAGTAGTGCAGCATGCAGATGGGACATAAAGGGAGCTCAAAGAAAATTACCTGCTTTGCTTCCCAGAAGTGAGCAGTGCCCTGAGGAGGGCAACATGAAGGCAACGTATTTAAATATGCAGAAAACTGTTCTGAATCACATGCTTTGCTACAACTGCCTCGCCTTTCAAGGGATTAGCAAAGTACCACACACACAGTCAAACTTCATCATAAAAGGTAGGACAGCAGGATATTAAACCAAAGCCCACTAAAAAATGCCAAAGCCCTTGCTTTCATGAGTAGCAACAGGAACAGATTCTTAGTATCTGTAATATCTCAGAATTTTTCACTTTAAAGCATTGCCATCTAATTTAAAATGTTCTTAAATTAATCACGATGTTCAAGAAATGGATCATCTAATACTGATTACACAAGTCAAATGGGAACAATTATCACAATCTGAAAGAAACGTATCTATTTTTAAATAGGATCCTATTTTGAAATGAATATATTTGGTTTTCCAGTAAGTCAGTCTGACAACCCAAGTGATAACACCTGTGACTCCCAAAACCCACCCCCATAACTCTGCACATTTTAAAACTCAGTTGCTTAGTCAGATTTGGTCAGTAAATTTCATGAAAATAAATCATGTTTAAAATAATTTTTAAAAACCAAATAAATAAAAGGTATCAGCTTGGAGATAGTTTTCTCAATTACTTAAGTAAAACTCAGAATCAGTCATGTTGTCTTAACATTACGAGAAGGAAAATCGTCTCCAGTTATAAAGAGTCTCAAAGGTGGCTAGAGAAAGCAAGATTACGGACAAACAAGCTGCACGTTTGCTCTATTCATGAACAAACTGGTGGCATTTTAAGGCTTTTCATATGGCACCACCCTAAGTGCCCAGCCTGCCTCTTCCTACCAGTCCTATTTTTGTCAGGGATCTCAAGATGATATTTTTGAGGTGAAAAATAAAACTGTTCTGCAAATAGAGTTGCTGCGGTTTTTTTTTTAAATGATTAAGTACAAATTATTGTTAGAAGCTTCACAATAATTGAAATCTGAGTAGCATCAGCATGTGAACCGAACTGCAATTTCCGAGAGAGTGTTAAACATGTTTAAGGACCAGGGCAGCTAGCAGCATTTTAAAAGCTAATATATAATACCGCAGTGCATAATAATATATAATTATTATAAAACGCGTATAAAAATTTTAAAACACGTAACGCACAGTAACAACAAAGGCTAGCGAGGCAGACCCGCAAGGAGCGGGAGGAGCCGCCCGCGCCCCGCCGGGAGCAGCGCGGCAGAGCCCGGCCATCCCCTGCCCTGCAGCGCCCTCTGCTGCTCCGCCTGCCGAAGTGGAGCCGCCCGGCGCTCCCGGCGGGAAAACCAAACACGGGTGTCAGGGAACCCCTCGTCCACAATCCGGCACCCCCCTGTGCGATCACACGCGTACGTATTCGAAGCAAACAGCGTGAACTGTGGGAAAAGCGCTAAATCGCACAAGGCGTGGCTGGAACGAAATCCCATAAAAGGACATATGAACCTGCAAAACAACTGGTTCCCTGAAAAAGGAGCGTCCAGCAAATTATCCCAGAATATAAAAATAAGCAACCAGGGAAAGTCGGAATTATATTCCCACCTGTTCACAAAACTCCAGGTCCCATATTTCTTTCAGTTTTTGGAAGCTGCAAAGAATGCTAACACCCATAACCTTAACCACAGAAATTTAGGAATGCGTTATTTTAATGCCAGTCATGTTGTAATCCGTCCCTCCCCCAATAAAAAAATAAATAAGCAATAGAGACAGATGGATGCTTTCAACAGGATACTCTCACAAAGACAAGAGATGCTTTTGAAACAACACAAAATGACAATAAGAAACTGCGCTTGGCTACAAATTAAAAACATCATCAAAGCTCCTTCTCCTGAAGATTCCTCAGAGTAGTTTGCAAAGATTTTATTAAGGAGTCCACATGCAGGGCACTTCCCTCACCCGCATACCGGGGTATTTCAGTTTGGTTTGTTTTGCCTTTTTACTCCACAGGTATATGCCACATCTCAAGGTAAAAATCCAGATGTGGCTCTGCAGCCTCAGGTGCCCATTTCACCACCTGAGCACTGCTGTGGACGAGGCTGCTTACGCTCAGCCAAACACCTCCATACTGAAACTCAGAAGCAGCCAGCACTGGTGCTTCAGCTCCTAATTAGAGGGCAACATGCTCGCTAGCAGGAGGATGCAGAGCTGTACAATTCCCAGATTGTACAGGCAATCTGCAGGCAAGATGAAGTCAGCCCCATTGCTCATGACAACACATCCAGACAGACAAAGTTTTGTCTCGGGATTGCTATTTGAAACCTCCTTCACCATCCTCAACAAAGAGAGAATGTCAGGAATATTTTGGGCCCCTCACTACAGGAAAGACCTTGAGATGCTGGTGAAGGGTCTGGAGCACAAGTCCTATGAGGAGTGACTGAGGGAAGTGGGGTTGTTTAGCCTGGAGAAGACGAAGCTCAGGGGGGACCTGAGAAGAGGTTGCAGCGAGATTGGGGTCAGCCTCTTCTACCAAGTAACAAGTGATAGGACAAGAGGAAATGGCCTCAGGTTACCAGAGGAAGTTCAGACCAGATGTTAGTTTCTTCACCAAAAGTATTGTCAAGAACTGAAACAGACTGCCCGGGGAAGTGGTGGAGTCACCATCCCTGGAGGTATCTAGAAGATGCACACATGTGGCTCTGAGAGACATGGTTTAGTGGTGGACTTGGCAGTGCTGGGTTAAGAGCTGGACTTTTCCGATCTAAATTACTCTATCAACATTCAAACCAAACATTTAAAAAACCTAAACAGTCTAACACAGTCTTCCTGCTGTGTCTGTAACGTTTTCTGTAGCTATGTGGGAAGGTCATGTATTTTTTCAACATTAAGCCAAGTTTGGCTACCAATGCTGGAGCAGAGATGTTAGATATTAGTCATTAGATGGTTACAAATTACTTCAGAAGGCTAAGCTTGCCGCAGTGAACAAGCATTTAAAGAACAGTATTTCTAGATATAGTTACACTAGATTCTCAAACCACAAATTATATGCATTTGAAGCTGCAAGCAGTGGCAGGTGCAGGTATTCAAGGTTTTGGCAGTAATCAAACCGCTCAACCTGAATCAAAATCATTAAGTTATCTTTTAATATTAGTTCTCTTCCTATACTGAAAAAACCATACTTTCTTACCTTCCCTAAGCCATATGCATTTAGTGAAACATGAAACATATCTTTCAATTAATGCCACAAGTACTTCAGTTCAATGCCTCATCCACTACAATGAAAGATGTCCCAGTATTTTCAACTAATGTTTCTTGCTCTTACAATAATTCTTTTCAGTTGTGTTATTTCTTCAAAATTCCAGATAGCAAATACATGACAGAATCTTTGTAAAGCAGACAATAAAACCGGTCGTGATGTCAGATGAATTGTAGTCACTGCATTTGTATTTTGTAACTGTGAACATCCAGGCAGTTCAGTAATAGCAGAAAAGTAACAGAAGAAAAAATTTAAAAATTTAAAAATAAGGAAAAGAGAAAAAAAGGATGTCTTTCTCAAATGATAATTAAAGAACTGTAAAGAACACTGTTAGTTTTGGTGGGTTGCTGAAAAGAAGCATAAATAAGTAAAATATAAGAATCCATCATATATATGACAAAGTGCACACATTTTAATCCATCAGGCATGAAAATGTGTGTTTTCAAGATGACACTTAGCAGAACTGTGAAAGAGTTCCCCTTCTGAGCAACGAGGCGCAACATCCAGCTCATTTGTATGGGCCACCAACCCAGGCTAAGCAGAGCAACAGCCTGGAGAGGAAGGCCATGATCGAAGACACATGGTCATACTTCACTGAAACACATCATCCTAAAAAGCACAGGAAGAGATTTTTCTGTATTTTCCTCAGAGAATAATAAATGTGGGAAAGAAGCCCTGCACAGTAATTCCTTTTCTTCTCTCCCACAAAGCTGAGCCTATAAGCTACACATGAAGACAGTCCAGCATTGCACATGAGGAAGAATATCTCAAAAGTTGAAGTTGCAAGCAATGTTCCTAAACTTTTAACTAAATGAAACCAATGCTGTGATAACCACAACCATTAGAGAATGAATCGAATTAGAATAAATCTCAGTGAAAAACTGCAACTTAAAATATTAGAGCTGAGAACTGACAGACTATTCTCCATTGTTCAAGATGACTATCAGAAACACCAGCAAACACTTGGGACTCCCAGCACAACCTATTCTTTCGCATCAGCATTTTCACATCCCACCTTTTACTCTAACCAAAGACGTTTGGGGAAGAATTTCACTTTTTTTCAGAAAAAACCCAAACCAAACCCACTGCAGGCAAGACGTTTCTCACTCTTAATTTTAAGTACATCACCTTACAATTCTTGGAAGAAGTCAGAGATAGCCAGATGGTTGTGCTGTAAATGTTTACCACCAGAGAGGTCTTTCCCTCTCTGTCCTCCAAGTTGCTGTAACTTTGCTAAGAGAATTAAGTGCAATGGAATGAGAGCAAAATTAAAACCAGTATTAGGTTTAATTTAAAATAATTTATTAAAAATCAAAGAAAAGGTAATGCATGTGTCACCGGCCCCAAGCACCTCATGGCTGCCACGTGAATGTGAGAGCTAGCCAGGTGTCACTACAGTTGTCAGATGCATGTGGACACGGCCAAGCAAAAACTGACCTTGCTAGCTGGGGTAGCGAGTCATGCAAAGGCAGAGGTGCCAGCCTCAGCCATGCCTGAGAAGGTCTCAAGAGCATCCAGAGAACTTGCTGCAAAGAAATAAATCCTTTCCTCCACGGTGCTGGTGGTTTTGATACCAAACAAGGATGGATTAAAATTGTGCTTGGCTACGTTATCACACAATACTATTTACTTTCTGATTCCATTAGGTTTTGAAAAGGTACTAATTCACACTTAATGGTCCAAAATTCAGATGCACAGTATTTCAACACCAAAAACTCTAAAAGCTGCAGAGTAGTTCTCCCCATCCCTGCAGAAAGGCAAATTTTTGCTTTTGGAAATGAAGTTCTTCAAAGACTAACTGGAAGCATACAGAGAGCACTTTAAAGTATGAATATGGAACAATTTTATTTTTTTTACACTGCTTAGGAGGAAAACTGAAATCTTTATTTCCACACACTGCCCTAAAGAGAAAACACATAAGTTGAAGAGACAGAGCACTGATTCTTCACTTGCTTTTAAACACCTTAACTACCTGTAGAGCTCCTCCTCCCTGAACAGGGAATATCTTCTAAAATGACCTACCTGACCTTCCTGTTCTAAGCTATAAGGACTCCTTGTGCTGTATGGCTTAAAAATTACATACTTCATTGAAATAAACTTGGAATTCATCATGATCAGACTGCAAAACATGCTGCTGAAAAAAGAAAAAGGAAAGGCTTTTCATTACACTAAACACTCCAACTGAAAACCAGTATTTCTTTTCCAAATGCAACAGTAAATTCAAGAGCTGGATCTACTGTTATTATAATAGGCCCATTAGCAGTTTATATGTATCTGCCAGACCCACTGCAGCTGAGCATCTACTTTGACAGCACTTAGAGCAAAATGACAGACAAAACTACCCCAAGGAAGTCATAGAAAATGGGGAGGGGGAGGTGGAGAAAGGGGATAAAGAGGTAGTGTGGCAATTCAAATAAGCTTATTTCATTTAAAATATCATGAGCCTTTCACAATACTTCATCATTATCAAAACAGTAGCAACTAATCATGTATTGAAACTAGGAGGAGCAGAACTGAAAAAAAAAGATAAAAAGAAAAAAGAGAAACCCCACCACCTTTTAACTCTCATAATGTTTCTTTTATTTTGCTAGAGAGTTAAAAGAACATGCCTGATAGCTGTTCACAGGATGTTTTTTTTCTAATGAGATTTAAATGAAATCAGTAAAATTTTTTTAAAAATCTTCAAATGGTAATAAGGCAAAACCTGAAACAGAAATCTTCATACAAATCTCTTAACTAAATATCTGCTGGTCTTCTGGGACAAAGTTATTTGATACTTGTTTTCATTTTCTTTTTTAAAGAATGCATGTGAGTTTCTCAAGGATTAACAATATTTAACAGTGACACAGAAACCAGTTTTACTAATTCCATTGGGGATGGGATTTTGAAGTTTCTTTTTTAAACAACGTGAGGACTAGCCAAGCCATTTCACACGACATACATTAGCAGAAATAATTTAAAAAGACATTTATCCTAATTTAGCTGAAAAATAAATAGTCTTCAAGTATTTTCAGAAAGTTATGGGTACATGTCTGTCAGAAGCTATGGAAGGGAGCTGTGCCAGTGTAAAGAACATTTACTCCCCTGGCAGATCAAGGAGAAAGTTTATCATTTCCTTAATTTTCACAGCTACAATAAGATTTTGCCAAACGGACACATGGCTGCTCTTAACTAGGGATTTATAAACATGCACAAATTTTTAGACCATGTCTTCTTAAAGCTGACAAATACAGTAACAGTTCTGTTCAGTCTCTAATGCTGCACATGAAGCACTCCAAAGCATTCATGCTTTTTGACACTGATATGAAGTGAGGAAGTAGGATTTTATTCGTATTAAGAGAGAAAGCGTTGAGCAAAGACGGGAGCACACAGGCCACAGAGTGCCTGCCAATTTCTGTTCAAACCAGCATGCTGCCACACTGTATCAGGGATTAACCCTGAAGATAGGGAGCAGTGTGACCATCCCATGTGACCATACACAACTGAGAGCCTTCTGTATCAACATGCACAGGTATTGCCAAGACATGGTGTGGTGGAAATTCTGCTGAAAGCTATTTCATTTCAGAAATACTCTTCTCCAAAGCAGTGTCCAGGAAATTTCTTTTGGAAACACTCCTAATTGCTATAGATACAGTAGCTCAATTCATTGGAGTCATGGAAAGAATCAGCCTGCAGCAGCATCTCAGGCCTTTTTTCAATACTGGTTGATGAAACTTCTTTTCAATAAGTCAAAGAACACAGAAGTTTCAAAAAATATCAAAGAAAACATTTAAAGAAGGGTAATTATGTAATTAACATATTAACCTGACACTGACAGTGACTAAAGCAGCATTCTATATGTAAAGATACAAAGAAAGAGAATACAATTAATACTAGTTACTATGGACTTATGAAAGAAGATCAAGTCTCTGACTACTGAATAGCTTTCTCATTGCTTTGACAAAGTTATATTTCCTGTAAATGTCAGTAATGTTTAAGTCACAAATGAAACTCCACAGTAGATCCTTCTGCTGACATCCAGGAATGTAAAACAGGGAGGACAAAAAGAAAGCCAGCAACCCCCAAAAAGTATCCTCCAACAGCAAGCAGCCTTGGACTAAAGGTTGTAGACTGAAAGGAGCACATCTGTTTACCTGACGAGATAGAATTGAAGATCTGATGGCACAGAGATTGTCCTAAGCTAGACATACTGAGCACTGCAGCAGCCAAAGTAAAGTCTTCCACAAGCAGTGCCAAAACAGCCTGCACAAGTCTGGCACAACCATCCAGCAGTTGCCTGTTGGATAAGTGTCTGAACACCAAATACAATCTTTTCCATACCCACAATTTGCATGCCCCATCCTCTTCACAAAGGGGTGGGGATGGACTGCAGTTCTTTTTGGACAAGGAACCCTGAGACTGGACTAATTCCCTTCTACCAGCAACCAGAAAAGAGACAGATAGCCTGTGCCAAGGGGCTGACTACTCTGCCTGCATCCTGGATTTGTCATAGTCATGCCCAGTACAGACATCCCATGTAGCCAGGAGCTCCCATCCACCCCCAGGGCAGGACACAGCCACTGAGGGGCCTGTTCCATGCACCAGCATCGATGGAAAGGGAACAAAGCTCTTCCTGGGTAAGAAACTGAAACCATGTTATTTCTCTGTCAAAGAGAAGTAAGGTGCCAAACCCCGCTTGCTTCACCCATGCTGCTATGAGCCTGCAATTCTTCATTCTCTCTCACATACACCTCCCCTTTCCCCTGCAAAAAACTGTTTGCCATGAAATCTTAAATGTTCTCTTCTTCCCTAACATTTGGCAATGCTAGTTACTCATTTTACCACAGTATATATAAATTTTTAAATAGTTTAAAATTCAAATATTCACTTCACCAACTGAACAAACAGAAGAAGGGTTGCAAGTCTGAAATGGTTCTTGTAAGTGAGGAGTCATCACAAGCAGATGGGCTGCTGGCACTTTCATCGCTACACTGGACCTCAGACTTGAACTATGCAACTTTTAATAGTTTATGTTATTAGGCAAGTTATTACTGATGTGTTTGCCGATGATAGAAATCCTGAGATACAGAGAGAAACTGCAGAACACTGTCAATGTGAATCAGCATGAAAGAAACCAAAACTGGTCCGTGTGTCAGAAGTCACCTTTCAAACATTAACATGCCTGCAACATTAACAACATGGTGGAGAGGGGAACATTTGTTTTAGAAAGACTAAGAAATCAAGGTGGATAGCTACTGGGTGGTGGGGTGGGAAGGTTGTAATAGAAAAAAATCAACTTTTAATTCACAAGAGTTCAAATTCCTAATAAAGCACGATTTTAATATCAACAATAAACCAAGTATTAAGATGACTGTATATTAAAAACATTAAGCTCAAGATCAGAAGAGTCATGCTTTCAGAAAAGTATTAGGGCAAAGAAATCTTGCTACACAAGATGCTCAGAGCAGATCAATACAATTCTCCAGTCTGCAACAATGATTCTCTGGTCTGCAAGCCAAATTTTCATGTCACTGTTCTGGTTGGTTTTTCAGAAATAAAAATTTAAAACTTGAAACAGTCATTACATTAAGAGAAGAACAGACTGTTGGCTAATACTAGCCTCAAAATCCAAACATCAGTCACAGCTGTACACAGTTGCTTTTATCTGTGCCTCTGACTTGGGATTATCTACAGAAGCACACCAAACAGAGCTGAAGCTCCTCCTCCTCAAACACACTATCAAGCCCACGAAATTCTCACCCCACAATTGATTTCTCTGGAGCAGGGGGTCAGCCCTGGAAGAGCTGAGACTTTCCTTACGCAACAGGAATTCAAAACCAATAAATAAATGAATAAATAAAAAAGACTTTGCCATTTTAAAGCACGCCTGACAGACTAGGAAATCACACTGCGTAGCACGATACTACTTGTCAACCAGTTGCAATATGCAATGTTTTCTCTCAACGTGAGATATCACCACAACAAAAAGTCAGAAGAACCCACACCACATAGGTATGAACCTCTTCCTCTCTCTAACCAGACAAAACCCACCCAACCACACACACTTCTGAACTCTTCCCATGCCATCGATGACACATGAATGTCTGTACATGAGAAAGTAAGTACTCGATCGGGACTAAAATCCATTTCAAATGTTCATCTTTCTGCTTATGCATTCCCAGACATAGCCAGGCTCTCTGCACACTGTTTACACCTCTCTTTCTCTTCCCCAGAAGTCATCTCACTCCCATGAATTTGAGAGAGAGTGAATTTAAAGCTTTAGACAGATTGTACGGCTTTTGCTTCTTGACACTCACATAAAGACATTCCAGTCTATCATTTGCTCAAAATAAGGCAGGGTTGTTTTTTTGGTTTGTTGTTTTTTGGGTGGTTTTGTTTGTTTGGGTTTTTTTTTGTAATATGCTGAAAGCTTTGCTGATCTTCATTATGGACACGGTTTAGTGGTAGACTTGGCAGTGCCAACTTAATAGTTAGACTCGATGATCTTAAAGGTTTTTTTCAACCTGAATGATTCTATGCAGGGAAGAAAGATTGCTACATTGCTAGCAGCTCAGTCTTGCCACAGTAAAAAACCATAACCATTAAAAAGGAGAAATTCACCAGAGATGCACCTTTGCTTGTTCATTTTGACAGCTGTCATTTTTTACAGTATTCGACAGTGTAGACACCGAAGCTGGCAACCTTTCTG